>NW_005842136.1:1879673-1883447 GCF_000455745.1 Alligator sinensis | reverse complement strand
GCTGTCCTAGGTGCACGTGTAGACACTGCGCTCATGAGTAGGTTACTAGTGCTCCACAGTTTATTGCTTTGAACTAACTGCATGTGTAGATGCACCCACACACGTTCTGTCAAATCTGAAAGCAACTGGGGTTACTAATGATTTTCCTTGGTAATAAACTCTTAAGTATCATATGCAGGGCTCCATAGCTTGCAAAACAATAAAAGCATTTTGAAATTAATCAGGTTATCTTATATTATCATTTATTATTATTTCTGTTGCAGTAGGTTTAAGGGGCCCCCAGTCACAGAACGGTTGGTATTTGCCTCACATGCACTTACATTTAAGATGCACTAGAACAGAAAGCAGGTTTGACAATGGGATGAATTAAATGCAGAGTCATGCCTGCAAAAAAAAAAAAACCCGTGGCAGCTATCACGCGCTCACTCCACAATGCTCTGACTTAGGTTTTAGCCTTAAAATCCCATTTTCCTGAGGAACAGGAAACAGACCGAGGCACAGAGTTATCTCCTACTATTTTAAATGGTGCCATACATTTTGTAATAGCCACCTCCACAGCCAAAATAAACAGGAATCAAAAGATTAGACCTCGATCGAGCCTGTCATATGAAGGACAGCCCAGTTGGTGGAACAACAGTCCAGCACTTAAAGAATCAGTGCAGGGTGGAAGCCTCGAATCCAACAGACAATGCCAGGAGACAATTCACGCTGACACCTAATGAAGGGCACCTAACCTGAACTTATGCCCACCCTTGTATTATTTATGGCACTTGCTGTTAAAGCAGCAGATTGATTTTAAGTTGCCCTTTTTTGTTCTTAAGAGCTCTGGTCAACACTGGTACTCAAGTCTTTACCTTTGAGTAGCTACCTCTCATGTGTCGGGTATCTGCATTTCAGTGATTTGCCCATTGAGCCTTGGGCTGGCACCAGACCAAACTGCAAGGTGCTAAGTTTTTTCCCCAGGAAAACAAGGTTTTGAAAACTGGTGTAGGTATATTATTCCGTCTACATTTTCTCTTTCACCTTAATTTCTCTCATAGTTTTTCTTACAGGGGAGAGTCATGGAAAAAAAAGAAGAAAAGGTAAAAGGTCTGCTGATTTTTGTTCTGATCAAAAAGCTGAAAAAAAGAAAAAAAAATTCTGATCGAAGTATTGTGACCGGCTCTAGCAGTGCTGGGGCAGAGGACGTATCAACTCCGAGTGGCTTGACTGAGCATCTTAAAGGAGGATTAGAGCTTACAGGGCTGTGCGAGACAGTCAATATGGTCGGGACAAAGGTCTGTCCTGCCCTCCTCCCTCAGACGCAAACAGATTGTCTTCAAGTTCAGACTGTTCCATCTCACAGACAGGTTCAGGCACGAAGTCAGAGAAGAAAGGCTCTTGCAATTTAGAGTTACTCTGTGCAGTGAAAAAAAAAACCTGTCTCAGTCCCAAACACCTGTTAACATGGCTTCAACTTGGAAAGCTGAAATAAAACCAGCACGAAATGCTAATCACCCAGAAACAGTTGGAACAGGTCTATCAGCCAGAGACACTTAACTCCAACAGGCCACTCCTAAGGCCTCGCAGCTAACTTTTTGGCACCTTGTTTCTAAACTGCTCTCCAAGGACAATGGAGGTCATTGTAAATCTACTCCTGATGCTGAGGGATGCAGATAGAGCTGCAGGCTCTTAAAATCTCAGGATTTGCAAACCTCACTTAGGTCTGTCCGTTTTGATTACAGATTCAAACTGTTTAAATACCGAGCCATTTTACCTTACATTATGTGACAGGGGCTTTTTCCAGTAAGTGCCAAGGAGTCTGAACTCTCCCTACATAGCATTAATTGAGCTTTGAAAACAATTAGCAATGCAGCTGTACGAACATATGCCAAGCCTACAGGAAAACTGCACAGGTATTGCTTTGAAATGCAACTGCTAAGAGAAGTAACATGTTATACTGGTACATTCTCATATTATTTCCTTTTAAAATAAGTTGTCATGCTCAGCAATATACTACAGAGAACCTTTTTTTTTAAAAAGTCTTTAACAAGCCTGTTCTACTGATTCTCTTTCCCGACTGACAAAAGTAGGTGTATATACAGCATAAGTTTTTGTGAGCGGAGGCTCATTTTATCAGATGCAGTGAGCCTGGGCTCAGGAAAGTTTGGGCTAGATACAAGTATCTACTTTAGTTAGTCTTTAAGGTGCAAATCTACCCTGCCCTTTACTTGACTTCAGACTAAGACAACTAACTGCATCTCTTCTTTCTTTCTTCCCAGCATGATCTCTCCTCTTTAAATGCAATTTAAATGCTCATTCCTACCATGCAGTAGCATTGGAGGGGCACTTAACTGTGATGTAGTCCTACTGCGCAGTACAGTAGTGATGAGCTACTGCACAGTAGCTCATTGCTATTGTGCAATAGCATTAGAAAAAAAACATGCAGGGACACTACCATGTAGTCACACTGGTTACTGCGCAGTCGCTTAGCTCTTGGTTATGCAAGTACTAAATGACTGCGCAGGAACAACTGCTGCTGGTGTAGACATGGCCACAAAGTACAATATTACTACCAAGAATCCACATTTTTAAGATGCACAGAAAATAGCATAGAAGTACTTCTCAGTCTTTAGCTGTACTTACTGGCTTTTTAAAAATTACTACTTCAATAGGAAAAGTCTTATATGTCAAAAGTAGCATTTGAAACATATGGTAATACTTTGCTCACAATGAATAATACTAAACAAAAAATCCTTACAATCTCACAAGTATACCCATGCAGCCTGCCAACTCAAATAAGGATGGGATGATTACATAAAACAGAGATGGAAGCAGACGAATTTTAGCATGCTACTTAAAGACGACAACTGAACACCTGAAGGAGATAAAGACTGTACTTGCAAGATGGATTTTCACCCGTATCAAATGAAGGCTGGGATTGTTTTAGAATTTAACTCGCATTTGCTGTAGTTTTCCATTGTGATTGCAAAAGAGAAACCTGAATACTTTTCTTCAATTACAGGCAAGTAACTAAATCAGAAAAAAAAAAAATACTTGCAGGTAATATCTGTGACTATTTTGTAATCGGCTTCAGTCTAAATTGCCTTGTGCCTTGCATAGTCATTTAAACCTTTACAATGAGTGTAAGACATTAACATGCTGATCTGGCAGCATTTTGTGTTAACTTTATACCAGTATAAAATGAAGGCAGGTGGAGAACCTGACCTGCTAAGATGTCTATGCAAAACCCAAACACAGATAAATACAAAACAGGGCTTAAATGGCCTTATTTTGTACCAGGGTAGCACATCTATATCACGTATTATATGACTGTAGGAAAATTGCAATCCCATCTCTGATATGTTTTTAACTGTGGAGAAGACTGTTAACTGTTCCCCTCTCTTTAGACAGCCTTTTTTAAAACTTTTTTTTTTGCTTTATAGATAAGCAAACTTTTTATGAAGCTTATGCCTCCTTGAGAGAATTTCACTATCCCCCTTTTAAACTTCTCTCTCACCCTCTTCTCCCAGGGAAGGAGAGGAGGAAGACTGAATTGTTGTTTATAGGGTATATTCTAGCCCCACCCAGTTGTAAACAGTCATCTCCTTTCTGAGCAAAGCCCTCCCATGCCTCCACACCCAGGGCCCTAAGAAGTGACATCAAACAGCTGCACTAATCTCTTCCAGTTGGTGGTGGAGAGTGATGGACTGGTGGCAGCTCTGTGCGCTACTACGGCTGTCTCTCAAAGACTTCAGAGAATCCACTCAGCTGCACCGGAGCACATCTCATACA
>NW_005842136.1:1828142-1879663 GCF_000455745.1 Alligator sinensis | reverse complement strand
TACCCCCTCTCATTACTCTCCTCCTCCTCCCCAACTCAAACTCAGCAGGTTCTCTTAGGACAAAAAACTGTCTCCATTACAAGAGTGCACACTTTGCAAAACCTGTGCCAGCCGTAAGGCTGAAGAGATTTCCATTTTATAGCACAGTGGGTTTCCAACAACAGAGCAAGGCTTCAATGAGTGCTGCTCTAATTAGTCAGCAAAAGGTGGGGACTGTTTAAAATTTTCCCTTATCCTTGATGGCCTGCTTTTGTTTTATTTTTACTCTTTTCCTTGTTCCCTTCCTCCTTCTCGCTGTCACCCCCTTCCCACTTCAAAGCCACCTCCCTCCCCACTTCAAAGCCTCCGTTGGTTGTAGGGAAGGCTGGTACCACTTCATCAGGCTTTCTATTTATAGGAAGATGCTTAGCAAGGGCACAATGCTATGTGCATTCCAAAGGCTGCATGTTACTTTTCTTGTCTGGACCAATGTGTAGAAGCCAGCACGGCCCTGATATAAGCCAGGGCGATGTCATGCTTTAGAACTTGCTGGTATGCTGCAGAGTTAGTTTCAGCCTCACTGTCTCGTGATTCCCATATTCAAAGCAACTCAGGTGAAGCTGACTGTTACTAGATAAAAATCGCATTTTAGCCTGTGAGGTCCTGGCTTCCCTTCCCCACCCTTTTAAAAAAAGCCTTCAAAAATTTGGCAGCGACTTAATAAATTCTGTGCATAAGCAATGACTGATTTCTTTAACAATCAGGCCAAGTTTTGAGCCCTCCAAGTTGCACCTTACTCTGTAAACAGCCCAGCTGATTTCAACAAAATTACTTACAGAATAAAGGTCTTACTTGGCACAAATAAGGAAAGACAGAAAATGACCCCCAGTTATTTTTTACAACCAAAATGTAGCGTGCACTCTCATAACTTAAATTTTTAATTCTGAGGCCTTAAATTAAAACTGACAAGTGTGAAAACAGTTGCTGGACAATTTATTCAAGTATTTAAAGAACAGTAGTGTGCACTTGGAAAAAAATGTGATTGGTGCAGCCCTTTGCAGCTACCAAAGTCCCTACCTGCATGACTCACAGAGGAAAGCCAAGTGCCTGTCCACACATGCCAACTCACCTTTCACACCTTCCTCTGACCATGCAGCCCCCACATTTTTTGTTCAGATACAGAAAGCAAAAAGCTACAATTTGAAAAGCTTGGGAAGAAGTTAGGAAAACTCATCTGCTACAGGTTCTCAGATGGAAAACCTGTCTCTAAGAGCTATGGTCTATGCCAGGGCAGGCAAAGTCTGGCCCAGGGCCAAAGTCAGCCAGTAATGGACTCCATTTCCCAGGACCCCCTGCCCACATGGCTTGGGCCAGTCTCCATGGAGACCCCAGCTGCAGCTGCACTGTGATAGCAAAAGGCTGAGGTTGCCATAGACACCAGCCCCAGCCACGTTGGCAGGGCACGGGGCTGCTCTGGAGTCACTGGGATCTTGCTGTGGGAGCAGCTTGGTTGGGCCAGGGCAGAGCCGCGATCTGCAGCCTGCACGCTCCAGGCAGAGGCGCGCAGGCAGTGGATCACAACTCTGCCCTGACACCTTGAAGCAGCGATAGCGTAATCCTGAGCCGGGGCAGAGCCGCGATCCAGTGCCTGTACACCCCTGCCTGGAGCGTGCACGCTGCAGACCATGGCTCTGGCCTGGCCCCGACCAAGCTGCCCCCAGTGCAAGATCCCAGCAGCTCCAAAGCAGCCCCCTGCCTTCCCTGAACCCTGCCAGCGCAACCCCAGCCTTGCTGTCACAGTGCAGCTGCGGCTGGGGTCTCCACGGAAACTGGCCCCAGCCATGCAGGCAAGGGCTGCTGGGAAATGGAATCTGGCTGCTGGCCAGATCTGCCATTTTGTTCACCCTCGGCCTATGCTTTAACAACCCGTTAATGATAGCAGGGGCCAAAGGGCAGATGAAAGAGGGATGAAGTAACAATAGGAGTAGCTTGTCCTTGTCTACACTAAACCACACACAGAATTGGGAATCAGGATGGGCAAGGATGTTAATGACCAGCCATACCAGTGCCAATGCCTTTGCCTCCTGCCTGACACACTTGCCTACAGTGCACTCAGCACACCACCCTGTTTCTATTCTCGTAACAAAGCTGGATATTCAACACCATGTGACATCCTACACAGCTTCACTCGAGGGATGTCCTCTCTGCATCCACTCACCATCTGATATCCTATCCAGCAGCTTTGGATTCCCACTCTCGTATCACAATGCACTTCCTGAAGTGACCACACAGTTTCCAGGTCTGGCCTTGCTCGATTTTGTGGATTTTTCTCTGTTAAATAAAAAACACTAGAGTGCACTGCATCCTATGTAAGATGGATACTCTAATAAACCACATACTACTAGCTCTACTTCTCTATTTTATTTAACTTGGTCAGTGAACAGATACAATACATTCTTCAGCTTGGCTTGCATTTTTTTTTTTTCCTTGAAACCACTGAATTACTTTCAGCCACAGTTTGTTGCTTTGTTCCAGCACCTAAACCTATATGGAACCAGATACACAGGGGTGACTTCGTTAAGCTCACAGTAGTTACTCTGGTTTTAAAAAGGTGTAACCAGGATCAGTGTGGTTCCTTGTTTCTAGCAGCAAGACATTGTTTAAGCAATGCAAGCAAGTAGCTCGTGGAACAGAACAGGATGCAAGCAAATTGAATTGACAATGTCGTGCAACTGACCCCTCTGGCTCAAAGCCATTTAGCCCCACCCTGTCTCACAGCAGTTACTCAGCTGGGTAAACTATCCTCACTAATGCAATTTAAAACAATGACTAATTAAAAAGGTGAAGCTACTGGGTTTTTGCATGCAGTATGCAGGTTAAGGAGTCAATGGGTGCATCTGTGCTGGAATTCTTTATACTCATCTCCCAGCAGTGTAAATCCTAGCATGTGACAGGCTTGGGATTATCCAACATCATGAAAACTGCTATCTGAGGAAGTAGGCTATCACCTACAAAAGATTATGCTTCTCTGAACCAGTTGGTCTTCAAGGTGTCACCCTGCCCAGCCTACTGCCTGACTTCAGAGTAACAGGGCTAACTACCTCTCTCTACTTAGGACCTTGCTGCAAACCTGGTTAATCAACCTGACCTGATTTGCAAACGCAGGATGTCAGTGTTGTCACATCATGCTGACAAACCTACCCCAAAAAATCCTTAAATCCAGGAACCCATCTCCGGGGCACAGGAATCGATCGCATCCTCTTTTGTGATGCCATACCACACCACATTTTATGCAAGAAACTTCACGTGAGGGAGTGAGCGAAGGTACAAAATTTCACAATCATTTTTCTGGAAAACTCAAGAGCTGGCAGCACCACTTACAGTCAGGGATGCAATGCCTTGCACTTTTCATTTTAAGAGATAATTTTCAATTATTTATTGACTTTACCAAACTCTGACCATTTGTGTGAAATTTTCCATGACAGGTGCCTGCCTTAAAGTGATTTTGTTTGTGGAAAGTTTCAGCAAAAATGGTCAGGCTGTTTATGAGAAGTTTAGAAAATAAAAATAATAGCCCTCCTCCCCCAAAACAAACCCTGTTTGTCTCTCAAGCAAAGTTGCTTAAAATTTGTTAAGGGGTCACAGAATTGTCCTATTGTTCTTGTAAAATATTTGCTGAGGTCAGGTTGAATTATAACTAAATTATATAGTTTGTAACTTTTAAATAAAAGTGAGTGTGTGAGTGTACATACACATGTGTATGGAATCAGAAATGCACTAGAAGTTGAGTCATAAGGCCAGAAAGACAAGAAACTGCAGGTATGGCAGAAGAGCCTCCTCTTACTACCATTTCTTTCCTAGGTCACTGATGGATTTCCTTAGGGTAGATCTAAAATGCCCAGTCCTACCAATGACTTGTGTAAGAGTCAAGCTCAACATAATCAGATTTCTGTGGGTTATGTTTTCAGGTTCTTGGGTTCTATAAAAAAAAAAAAATGTTGTACCTGTGTAATTAAACACACCGTGAATGAGCCAAAGAAATGTCTTTTGCATAACCAAATTAGTTTAATGTGACAGAAAGACCCGGCACTCAGTAAAAGGCAAACATTTGAAGGTTTATTAGTTGGTCATATGTTGCTAGCTGTGAAAAATTAAAAATAATCTATTTAAAAAGTGTCTAGAATACTCTCAATAGCTAGTCAGTGCTGGACTGCAAGATTATTTAGCTTCTCCCACATCTCCACTATCCAAATAAAATTGGGGCAAGAAAAAAAAATGTCCTCCTGAAGTTGGGAGGGAGAAAAATTATGAACTCCTTAAACCATTGGTAAAGTGAATACTGATGGCAGCTATAGGGGTAAAAAGTATGAAGGATATGCTTTGGTTACAGTGAAACCTAGCGAGGGGTTTTATGGTATACATACTTTTAAAACGCCAGGCATTTTACAGTAAGCCTGTTCCATTGTACTTGCCAAGGGAAAGAAGAGAAACCTCACACTGCTTCTTGAGGTTTCTCTTCAGGAAATCCTTATGTCTAGATCCCTGGTGCTGCTGATGCAGTTGCAAGTCTTCTATCGGGTGACATTTCCAGGCATTCCCATGTTTGAGGAGGTGGCACTGAAGTTTGCAGAGAAGGAACCCACTGTGTGAGGTTTCTCATCTTCCCAATTGACTGAGCAGCATTTCTCAGCTCTGCTAATTATATCAGCACTTTGATACAGGCTCACCAAAATAGATGGAGCCCTGCTGTTGGCCCAGGCTGCAGGGAAGTGGCTGTCGTCCTTAAATAATCCAAGTGAGGGGGCGGGAGGGAAGGGGATAGCCGGGAAGAAAGAGGATAAAAAGAGCACTGTTGTGCCACCTCCCACTGATAATGGCCACTGGGAGACATCAGCCAGACAACCTTGCTCTATCTAGCTAATGTTGCTAATGAGGGTGTGGCTTCAATGGGATGAAAGCCTAACCAGAGGGGTTAATTCCATGAAGGAGATACAGTACCTCAGCCAATTGTTAGCATAACAAAGGTCTCTATTATTGCCCCCAGAGTTGAGTAGTTCTTACCATAATTAGCAGACAAAGATACACAATTTGAGATTTTACATAATCAAAAGACACTCTCCTAAAAGGGAGCCCCCTCTCACACAGTCAATGGATTAAGTATTGTTTATTCTGCTGTAAGTAAACAATGAGGTGCTCCCAGCTCTGAGCTTTGCATAAAAAAGCAGCCGTCAGGGAGACATGCACTGTGGCTTTTTCTTTCACTTTGAAGAAGGAACCCTGTGATTTAAAGCTGTTCTTTTGACAATACTGGAAAGTCTCAAGGCCCACCCTATAAATTACAGCCTCCTGCATGAGGACTAAAAGGCTGGGAGTGGCTGGGCAGTGTTACCTGTCCTGGTTTTTGGCATTAGAAACAAAACCCAAAAACTTCCTTTCTGTCTTGTGGGATAGGATCTGTTCGCAGGGAAATGTTTTCTGCCAAGTGACAAATCTAAATGACAGTAATAAAAAAAAAAGCCAAGCAATGTTTAGCCTATTAACGCATATGCCTCTGCATAAGCTTCCAACTGGGGAAAGGGCTCTTATTCAAGCAATGGCAAGGCCACATACTACTTGTATTATACATGTGTGTGCAAGAAATGGTATGGTCTATGCTACAATAACATATGCTCTGAAATAAAAATCAGCTGCCGCTGAGTAAATCTCAAGTGTAGATAAGGAAGCCACAGCTTAAGCCACTGACAGACGGCCGTTTAAAGTTGCAATGGAATCTGATCCTGGATCCCAACAATTCTGCCTCCTGCCGTGCAACACATGCATGGCAAGATGCACAATTTGGGGAAATTGGGGATCAAATTGACATCCGAAAAAACTACTTCACAGTTAGGACGGCTAGGAGCTGGAATCAACTTCCAAGGGAGGTGGTGCTGGCCCCTACCCTGGGGATCTTTAAGAAGAGGCTGGATACCTACCTGGCTGGACTCATTTGAGTCCTGTTTTTTGTTTAGGGTTCTTTTGTTGTTCTCCCGCCCTGGCGGGGGGTCGGGCTAGAAGATCTATTAGGTCCCTTCCGACCCTAAAACTATGAAACTATGAAACTATGAAATCCCAATTGTGTCCTACTTGCCAGTGCAGACCATGATTCTGGGCTCCCCCTGAACCTTCAAGTTGAGAGCTGGGTACCTGATGATCACCTGTCAGCTGCCTCCATGACCACAACAGGGCTTGGTATGGTCCCCAGAATCAACTGATGACCACCTGACCATCAGCTGGATTGGGACCGTACCAGGGCTCAAAATGGCTCCGGTGAAGACCCTGGAGCTGGCTAGTGATCAGATAGATGATTGTCATCTGGCTCTGGAAACCACACTGGGGCCAGATGGAGACCCCAGGGCAGTCTTAATCCTGCCACACGTTCAATTTAAAGCACAATGGAAACAATCCACAAAAATATTTCCCTTTTTATGGCACCATAAATTTCCTGAAATGCAGCCAGGTTACTATTTAAGACACAATTAACAGATTAATTGCATCTTAAGCGTAACTTCTGCCAGGGGCCTTACGCTGTTCAAGCTGCCTTTGGTTTCAGAAAGGATGAGGCACACCTGTCTTTGTGCAAAATAGAAGGCAAGGTAGAGACCAGTGGTTTGCAATGGTGTGGCTATCCTGGTGGGTGGACACTGACTGCTGGACCAGGGCAATCCTCCAGGAGAGACAAGGTCTAATTCAAGAATTTCTGCTTTCCCACCCTGACCCATAAAACCCTAATATCCTGCTCTCCACCCTGTAGCAACAAAAGTTGGTGTGACAGTCCTTTCAGTTCTTTTTAGGGGAGTCCTTACCCTTGTTTTTCTAAAATGAAAAAAAACACACTAATTTAAGGAAAGCTTTCTAATATTTTACATGGTTTATTTCCCCACCACAATCACAACTACCTATATCAACCCATCTTTGAAGAAAATTCTTTCCTCTATCTGCTATCCCTCTCAAAGAGATCACCAAGACCAATCCTTCTCCGGTGTCAGTGGAAACAACTTTTAGGACAAATAGAGCTCAATGTGTAAAGTGTATTCTGTTGAGGTAACTTGTGGTGGTCCTGAGCCTCCACTTGACCTCTCAGTGCTTGCAGTCCTTGTGACAACTCCTACCTACCTTGCCTTGCTCACACAGTCAACGCCAATGTGTAGCCTAGGATGGAAGGTACATTTCTAAACCACATTAGCCAATGTGATTTAAAATATACACTGAAGCAGGCAAGACTAAGGATGCATTTCAACATGTGAGCTAATCCAGAGGAACCACCGTCTTAACTATGAAGTTTTAAATGCTAAAGTAAACATTTTACAAATACGCTTTTCACCCTAAGTGAGACGAGCCCATAAAGTCTCTCACCGAATGTGCTTCCTCTGTGCTCACAGAGCCAAGTTACCACAGCTAACGTTCACGAGACTGTTTCAGTTCTTGCTGGCCACAACAACTCTGCTAACAGGAACCATTTAAAAAAAACAAACTGGTTTTCCCAGTGCAGGAATAAGAGCTTTATCAATGGCCTTCCTTCTGCCACACTACAGGGAAACTCTCTCTGTGCCCAGCAGCGGATTACATTGCTGCCAGGCCTGAGGGCTGGCTGAGCTTCTTCCTTTGATCCATCCTCTGAAGCAAGAGAATTCACACAGCTTCTCAGTTTCACTGAATACAGGCTCAGGATGATGCTACATCTCCATTGAAATGCTAGGATGGAGGCCTCAAAGACATGATGAATTTGATGTGCTCAGTTGAATGTATTCTATGAAGAGCTTTTCTCAGCATTCCTTACGCTGTGAGTGTGTATTTGTAGGGGGAGGAAGGGGGGAAATATGTATAATACTAAAACAGAAAGAACTTCAGCTATTTTCAGAATATATATGTGATTTATTAAGGAGTACTAAATTCTGTTTAAAGAACAAACACACTCTTTTGATGGATTAAGTTAAAAAAATCCCTAATAATTAAAACGATTGCAACTTCTTTAAAGGTTCTTAGAAATAATTAAAAATGTATTTTAACAAAAAGGTTTATTCCAGCCCTGCTGCATACTAACCGATAGGAAAAAAAACCTGTCAGAAATAGATGTCTATTCAGAAGAGTAAAGAATCAAGCAAACCAAGGTGTCCATATTTTCCATATGTGAGCCATTCTCCAAATATAAGCTGAAAATGCAGCCACTGCTTAGCAGTTTGATTCACTGCTGTTCTTAAATGTCAGATCTTCCCTGTGTAAGCATTTAAACTAGACTCAGAATCTGTCTCATTTATATCCTTATGTATCTGGATTCACCTTATTCTATTTTGAAAACAGGAAACATAGTACCGGAAGAGTCCTACTTTTGGTAGGGAGCCACCTGTACAAAGCATACAACTTTTCTAACCAATTAAATCACATCTTAAAAAAAAAAGAAAAGAGCTGTCTACTTGGAAATATTTTCTTCCTTAAACAAAAATGTGGTACTTCCCAACTAGTCCCAGGACTCTTAATAAAAATGGCACATTTTTATTAAGGTGGTGTCTTATAAGTAAGAAAACCCTAGTTTCATCCAAACTTTTTTTTTGTTTTTTTAAATACATCTCTCCACAACTTGCTACTTTAGTTAGCAATGTCCAGGTCCAGATCTCCTTCTTCCCCCCACAACAGAGTTCAGCTATAAACCAGTTAGCTATAACCAGCCTTACCACACTTCTCATCTCTAAATTATTCTGTAAGTACCCCTTGTCAAAATGTTTCAAGTTTCAGGTTTCTCCACCAAAATTTTGCTTTCTGACATTACCTATGCCCATTATTTTTAAACCAGCTGTTTTTGCCATGTTAAAATAAGACTCACAGCATCCTTGTGACCTGCTCACTTACAGATGGGGCTTCTAAGGAAGAAAGGTTAAGCAACTTGTTCTGCACACCACAAACCGAGTCAGTATAAATCCACCCCTTTTCTTTCCCCCATTGCATCTGGTGCTAAGAAGTACATCTAGCCTACTTCTTACCTCAGTGAGTTATCTGGATGCGTCTCCATGTGGGTCTCCAGCCCATACTTGCATACAAATTCTTTGAAACACACTGGACAATGATAAACTTCTTCCTCAGTCTTCTTCTCCACTTCACTGGACTGAGCTTCCTCAACAACCTTCAGCGAGATGAAAAAAACGTTAAAAGAACTCAGTGCAAGCAACGTGTTCAAACGTGCAATTCAGCCAAAGTCCTTCCTTTATCATGTAGCAGCTCATTTTTTTTTTTTTTTTTTTTTTTTATAGGCTACTGAAAATCACTCATTTTCATAAACAATTCATAAACCTAAATAAGGAGCAAAAGTGTGTGTAGGATTGTTCAACTAGGCTGACCATTTAACTAGCATCATTATCCTCTTTTGAGCCTGGTTTCCTGCAGGGGGAGGAAGAGGATAATGACTCATTTCAGAGACAGAGAGAGAGAAGCTGGATAAACATGACATTAGCTAAATGGGGACTGATCCTTTCTAAGGTGAAGCGACTTCACCCTTGATCACATACACTCATTAGAACTAAACAATTCATAAACCTAAATAAGGAACAAAAGTGTGTGTAGGATCGTTCAACTAGGCTGACCATTTAACTAGCATCATTATCCTCTTCCTCCCCCTGCAGGAAACCAGGCTGTCAGCCTAAATTATTTATGTCAGAGAATCCCAGACAGCAACTAACTCAAGTGATCTAAAGAGCAGCGAAATAATGCATGTTTTCTATAGACATCTTTCAATTACAGAAAGAAAAGTACACACAGAAACAGGGAATCTCTCTACGCTGAGTTGCTACTTGCCTGCCAATTGGAGATTGTAAAGGGATACTGTGAAGTTAACCAGGGCATCAAAACTTAAATTTTGCATAAACCAGCTTTTATGAAACCTAAAATGGAAAATGAATATTTTTTCAAATAATTTCATGGGAACTCCCCACAAATAAATTTGTATTTTCCTGAAATTTTTGCAACTCAAATATTGCACCCCTTTACTAATGTAGGGAAGCTTGAAAGTGAAACTGGACAAAAATTTAAGCTATTGTTAGGGTTGGAAGAAAGTATTAGTGATCTGAACTTAGACTTATTAACACATCCACACACACCCATGTGCACCCTTCCCTTACCAAAGAAACTGAGCTTCAATCTAACTGGAGAATTTTATCCCTTCCCCGTCCAATTTTTATTACCCAGAATAAAAAATAAACAACCAAAACAACTGAAACAGAGAAAAGTAAAATACTGAAATGCTTTCATTTTACTAGTAAGTAGATGTTAACTAAACCAGTAAGAATATGCTAATTTTAAACAGATCTCAGTATAAGCTGAACGTGTTTGCCTGGAAGATGCTTTCATGGAAAAGGCAAATTATAAGAGGAAAGAGCCTCGGAAATCAAAATGTGGAAAAAAAGGTGGTCAGGAAAATCATTTGCTGCATGCATTGGCAGGAACCTTTTTTGCAGGGGTCCGTTCCTCCCTGTCTGTCTCAGCCTCTTGACTAAGTTTCCTTTTAGATGACAGCCGTCTGCGCTTCAGAGGAGATGGGGGAGTCGTACTCGCAGCACCGTTTGGATCTTTCTCATGAATCTTCATGTGTCTAATCAGGGGAGAAAAGAAGATGGCCTTTCAGCATACAGACTGGCTCCTCCAATGCAGTGTAGTTGTAAAGACAAATATTTAAAACGGTATTTGGATTAATTAACAAGCACAACTCCCATAAACTGGATTTTGCTTTTTAAAACAAAGTATAACATATAACTCCACAAAACACTAACTACAGGCCCATGAAGGAAATCTTTGCAGAAGTCCACAAAATCTACTCATACTAGATGTCAAGCACCTTGACTTTCTGTGCCAGGACCTGCATCACCAAAAAAACAGAAGGCAGCTTCAGAAAAACACCACAAGCCAAATATTAAGATGCCCCGTGTAAATGTCCTACATAGTTAAGATGATAAAGTCTCCAGTTGATTTTTCCAACTTTAAAACTTACAAAAGAAAGTCAGTATTATAAAGCTAGCAATATCTGGTAACTTGATAGCAACCATTTTACTATCAACCCCATACTATCAACAGTTAAATTATTCTTGTTTCATACCAAATAGCAGTTGTCAGAAGTTTACTGAAAAAAAACATGTGAAAGGGAAGTATTGTCTGGGGCAATATCTTTTATTGGACCACCTGCATATTGGGATAGATCTTAGAAAAGCTTTCAGGTATAAAGTACCTATCTAAGATTACTCCCAAGCTGGTCCAATAAAAGATAACACCCAAAAAATCCTTGCCTCTTACTGAAAACAAAGTACTTTGTTTTTAATTTCAAATGCATCCATGCATTTTTACAATCATGTGATTATCAAAGTCCATTCATAAATGCAAGGTTTGGTACTCCCCAAATGAAAGTTAGACTGATTGTTAAAAGTCCAAGGCCTTAACACAGCTGTCAACAGTGTTTTCCAGTGGCAGGCTGGAATGACCGAGCTCAGGTCTCAGGTGGGCTGGTTCTCAGACTGGCCACTGCTGCCTTTTCCTGCTGCCCTGGATCCTCTTTCCCCCCCGCCCCCAAACAAGTAGTTTCAAGCCTGCATTATATCTAGTCTTTTATACATTTACAAGCTTTTGGGCAAGTTTTCACACACACAACACAGAAGCCCAAGTTTCATTTTCAGAAGTGAATCAGATATTTGGCCACCTCCATCTCACTGGAAATCTATATAACTTAAGTGCTTTGAAGATTGGACCTTGCCTCTTATATCCCCTTGGACCAATTAAAAGTTTTAGCATTACTGTTGGCAGACACAACATTGAAAGCAATGTTTACACAATGTTTCCCCTGGTTTAAAGAAGTCAATATGGCCAAGATTTTCAAAGCAACCTGAGAACACAAAATGCCCAACCACACTACAAGAACGCTGGTGGAACGTGGGTAGCTGATTCCCTTCAGCTCCTTCTGAAAGTCCCAGTGGGAGCGGTGAGATCAGCACTGCCTTATGAATTTGATTTTGCACAGTCATTGTCTATATACAACAGACTGCTGCAATCCAGACGAGTCCTGTACATTCCCTTTACAAGCTGAATATTAAGACATAAATCCATTTTAGTTAGGGCGTCAAGTCTCAATACTTTAAGATAACCTAAAGGATCAATATAACCCATGGTGCCAGAAGCCAACAGAGCAACTGTGGTTCAACATGTTCATTTACATTCCCTTAAAAGGGCATCAAAATCTTGAATAAAAGCATCTTTCGTTAATGCCCCAAGATCTTAACGAGAGCTGAGCAAACCAGAATAACTTCATGTTTAATCAAAAGGATTACTCTGATGTAGAAGTGGTATAAGATCAAAACTGATCCTGCCAGATGCCAACTGCCTTGAACTACTACTGAAGTCAGCAGCCCTGAACTCTTCATAGGATCAGACCCACTAGAGAGTAAGCCTGGAGTTTCCCACTACGTTCCCAAAAGACCCTAAAGTGGTGGGTAGTTTTCTCTCCCCCCACATCAGCTACAGCATGGGGTAACTGTGCCAAGTCACTACTCCCTTTCCTGAAGAGCTGAGAAGGGAGTGGTCAGAGCTTTGACTCTGCACAGCCATCTTCCCTACAAGATGTACCAGGCAGCATACAGGTAGAAAGACTGTGTAACAAGTGAAATAGGTGATTCCCTCCCCAACACACCCAAGGAACAGGCAGTAAAACCAGGGACCAAAATTATAACTTGGACAGCAAAGCAACTGAATGCTAACACTGCCCTTTCCTGAGGCCTTGTGAGAACTCTACAACTGAGCACAGAGACATCCATCCTATTTGTAGTTTGGGTTTATGGCAAGTGTTTGAAGCAGCCTGTCTAGTTTTGCATAGCACGATACATTCAGGCATCATCATTATTCTAGAACAGCTGCTTACAAAAAAACCAAAACAAAAAGACAAACCACCAAAGACAAAAATAAAGTCTACAGTCAAGGTCCCCAAACGTGCTGAGGCCAGTCACTTCCCACACACCTCTCCCTCAATTGTAGGGGTTTCTTTGGTTTTAGCACTGCTCTAACACCCTGAACTCTCCAGGCCAATCCTAGATAATAAATCTATGATATAAAGAGTCATCAGCTAGGTTCAGAGTGAAGAAGTAAAACATGATCCGGTTGTTTTTTAGGACTGCTCTGCAATGGTGGTAGATGAATTTATAAAACCAACAAGAAAGAAATAATAAGTCAGAACTTCAGCATTCAACTCACTGGCAAGGCAAAAAGCTAGTCGAGCAAGGGGATGGGTTTTTGTTTTTTTAAGTTGGTTTCCAGTTAAGGTACAAATCTGAAAGTGAGATATGGATGTGTGTTACATACTCATATACTAGGCCTACATATTTAACTTTTGGCAGCGTGACTGATACATAGCTAACACTGTTTGGCCAGTGCCTTTATAGCTAACATTATTTGGCCGGTGCTTCTTCAGAAAGTTAATATAAGCAAAAGTGATTAAACAAAGAACTTGGGAAAAACTCTACACCCTAAAAAGAAAATATCTTCCCCCTTGGTTTAAAGATTATATTCTCTTACCCAGAAGCAGATATAATTCCCATTAGTGGCTATACATGGGGAATATATTCTTCAGGACATTCTCCTCTCATCCTGTTTCTCCATCTGCTTCAGGCCACTGATTTCAGTGCAACTACTTTTGATTCAAATGAGTGCTAGTGATTGTTGGCAGTTCAAGACCATTAGCATAGAAAGTTGTAGACCCTTCAGGTTTTAATTCTGCCCCTTTGAAAGGAAGCAGCCTGAGTTATTGAGCTATAAACAGGGGAAACCCTGACTATACCTTTGACTTTCATGGTGTAGGTCAAATACCACGGACACTGATGGCTCTCCTGTGAAATCATGTGAAGAAAAATAAAAGACAGCAGATCCCCAAGTTCTCATGTAAAGTTGCAACCTGTTTGCAATACAACAAGCAGGTTTATTTCTTTGACAAGCTGAACGGGTTTCAGTGCATCTAGTCAAGAGTGGAGGAAAGGAAGATTGCTACAGCAACAACCCAAGGTAGTGGGAAGATAACACAGAAATAGTAGAAAGGATAGACACCCTCCCCATCTCTTTTACTTTGCATCAGGGATATTAAGAACAGTTCACTCTGCCTGGAAAAAAAACTTCATCACCCAACAGGTGCTCAACTGTAACAGATGTCAGACTGCACACTTTTTTAATGCTTAAACATGCCCTTTGCTAAGGTTCATTCATTTGAAGTTTCTCAACCGTGAAAACAGACTTATTTGTATTGCCTTATCCTTCCTCAGAAGAGCTCCCCTTAATTAGATCTTAGATGAAGCACTGAAAACTTCATGGTTTAGCTTGCCAAGATACAAAGGGAACAGAAGCAAAGCTGTGCTTAAAAGTTAGCACATTTTCCCTACTGTAGCCATTATCATTGTCAAATTTTGACCTGTCCATACTGTCATACTTATAAAATGAAAACTGACCACATACCATTGTGGTTTCACCATTAGCAATATATAAGGTTTTTTAAAATGGTCAAAATTCAAGGTGACAATTTAGAGGATATGACGAAGAAAAAGCATATAGAAAACCTGATAGTCCAACAGACAACCAAGCTCCAAAAACGCTGATTCAGACTATGTTGAAGTCAACCAAGGAGTTCTATACAAGCTTCTCTTTCAGTCCAGAGAGCTAGATTCTCAGCTGGTATATGGTTGGTATGGAGGTATGTGGACTGGAGTGAGCATAGAGTGCCACCAGATGTGCAAGCAGAGAAATATGGCAATTTTATAAAGGTGCTCTGAAAACTATGCTTTGGATTGCTAGTAGTCCATCCTCTCTGGTCCTGCGTGTGTAGGCACATGCATTTGGGGATTGTTTATGGCAGAAAAAGAGGGTGCAACTGAAGGAGGGGAGGGAGGAGGACAGGCAGGAATTAAGGAAGTGAAAAAATTAAGCTGAATTTCAGGACAATCTTCCAAGCACAGCTGTCAGCCTGCAAAATAATTTATCAAGCGAAGTGGTGGAAGCCTTGGTACCTGAAATATTTAAAACCAGGATGAACAAGTCCCAGACGAGAGTCATGTGTAGTAAGTAACCCTGGATGAGAAGGAGGAATGGACATGACAGTCTTAAAAGGTCAGTTTCATCTTTAATCTCTAAGGCTTAAGAAATGTGATGCAAATTATTTGGATCTCTTGATCCACCTAGCTATTACAGCAAACTTGTACACAGAACTCCACAGGAGAGCCAAGGTGATCTATCTAATCATGCCACAATCTTGAGTCAGCCCTCTAGCAAAACAGTCATTTTTCTATCGGCTTTAATGCCTTTTACCCCATATCCTCTATAAGTGTCATCTTCCCTTTCTCCCCAAGGGCTACTCTCCATCCCCATGACAGCTGAGCTCTGAAAGTCACGTGGATAAACACTCATACCTAAATGAAGTGGTACAAAAAGAAAAAAGCTGCTTCTCTTCCCCTCCCGACCTCCTGCAGCTGTACTCTGACCTACAATTTACTTTTAAGAGGCTGAAGTGTGTCTATTCCAGCACTACTGCTACTGAAAAAACATTTCTGAAGATTTTCGGTTCTTTTGCTCCCCTAGGGTGGCTCCAGTTGAACAGGTAAGAGACCAAGTCCTACAACAAACCAAAAAGTTTGGTCAGTACCACCAGTGGTCCCTTCTTGTGGTTTGCCTTTGATCTCTAGAAACAGTGCTGCCTTGATCTTCAGGAAGGAGTGTTAAAGACACAAGCTCATGTGTTCAGAAGACAAACTTTCTGGAGATCTAAAATACTGCTGAGAGCCAAGCAGTTCCTGTGGAGAACATACGCAATAAGAAGAAAAAAAAAGTGTAACATTCACAGCCTTTGACCAGCTTCCACAAAGAATCCCTCTCCCTACTTCCGGAGTACAAGCAGTACTGGTTTGCAGTTGGGATAGCTTGGTCCCAGACAGGTCTGACCAGAGGAACAGTGGATCCACAAGGAAAGCAGCCAGCAGTTCCAGTGAGGTCTGGTTGGGAAAGTCCCACATAAAATCCAGATACATTTCTGAGCACAGACTTACTGTATGCATACGAACACTCTTCTGCCATTTTGATGGAGCACACTAGAAAGGATATTAGAACTAGAAAGGATATAGGATAAGTAGAAACTGGCATGAGTGGCATGAGTGACTGGTGCCTCCTGACCCTGGGGGGGCACCCACAGAAGCCGTCGATGCAGTGGCCCTGTCGGGGGGGCACCAGCACTACCGACAGCATCAGTGTTGGCCATCGGGGGGGGCACCATTCCCATCAGGGGGGGCACGTGCACCCCCGTGCACCCCCTACCAGTCGCCAAGGATGAGTGGCAGGCTGCATTAGTGGAGCCTGGTCCAAAAGGCAGCCTGCTGCTTGCAGCCTAGTCACCAATGCTGCCTCCTTTGACGTCAATTCTCCCCACTGTCAAATTGCCACCGATGTCCCAACTCTACACGCCACACTAAAAATCACCTGTCAGGCCAGATCCAACTCACCGGGGGGGGAGGAGGTGCTGTAGGTTGCTGATCCCCATTCTATACTTCTCTGCAGTGGTCTTCACTTTTGCTACCAGATGTGCTACCGCACTGCACACAGCCTTTTCTTCTCGCCATCTCATTTTTGGGTTTAACCTCACAACCCAACCCCAAATTCCAAAGCACAGTACCCAAACATCTGACACCTGAAAAGAGGTGCAAAGCAACCTATGTCTTACATTAGACTAAGAAACACATCGCTCTCCCCTCAAGAACCATGATGCTTTTACCTCCTCCAACCACCACTCCCTTACAATATACATGATTCCTTCAAAGTGAGACATCAGTCACTATGCTCATCATCCTGTGGAAGGCTAAACTAGAGACACACACCAAGTCAGCAGCCCTACCACAATTTTGCTGATAATATCACTGTAACTTTCATCTTTCACTGTACTTCTGTTTTCTTCTCTGTTAACAATAATGTTACCATAGGGGGAAAAAATTAAACCTGTATTTTCAACAGCCCACAGCAAAGGACATATCTGTCATTAAAAATTCAAGAAATCAGTTTTATAAAATATGGCCCCATTTCACCCCAACTTCAACCCTGGGCAATCACATAAAATCCAGGGAGCTGCTCAATATACCACACAGGTCAGAACGTGGTCCATTTAATCTTTCTAGGCTTCCTACGGACCACAAAGTGTTTTAATGACAATCTCAACTTAAAAATCTATTCATATCAAACCCAGGACCTATTCTGAAACATTTGTTTCTCAAAACATCTGCACAATTATTAGCATTTTGTTCTACTTCACAGTTCTTTCTTCAACCGGATGGCCTGATACTATAAAGGAACCCAAAGCTTCTTCCTTAAGATATAGTTCTAGCATTTGAAGCAATAGGAGAAAGTGGGTTTGAGCAGCAGTGTTTTCAAGAGTCAACGGCCACATCTACATGTGCAACTGGTGCTTATTGCTCCAGAGTTTAGTGATGCCCAGCACATGAAGCCCAGCTGGAGCAGCCCTGGCTAGCAAGAGACCCCGGGGGTCAGCCTGACAGCCCTAGGGCTGCTCCGACTGGGCTCAATGTGCTGTGGAGGGGCTGGATGGGGCACAAGGGTGTTTCTGTGCCAGACCCCCTTGCCCCCCAGCCAGCCAGTCAGCATCTATACGTGCACTGCTGAACACGAAAAAACTCTGCAGCAGGGAATATTTACAAGTCCTACCCTCCTGTAGAGTTTATTAGTTTCATGTGTAGATGCTGAGACATTTACTACACAGTTAATTAGCTAACTGTGCAGTAAACATCTCATGTAGACATGCCCAGTCAATACAAATACTGTCAACCCTTGCCCTAGTGTCATGTGAAGGCAACTAGAGTTTTTGTTCAAAAAACAGTGATGCCATACCCTATGGTTAAACATTCAGTTGTTTGTGTGTCAAAACATGTAGAGAATCTGTACAGACAATATTTTGACTCCTACTTATGGATAGCAGCTACTTATGAGACTCCAACGCGTCCATCATTAGCAGGTGTAATCCAAGATGCAGCTAATTCTGAAATCAAACACAATCACTATTTGGAAGGCTTTCCTTTGCTGTTTTTCTTAATGGCTAAATAAAATTTGTTATTCTGTAAAAAAAAAAAAAAAAAAGGGACACCTCTTCCTAAATTGAAAGAGTTTGACACCAAAATCCCAACCACCTGGTCAACCTTCTGGTGCAACCAAGGGAAAATTTCATTGCTAAAATGTTGGCGTATGTTTCATATATTCCTGTGGTGCTAAATGTCTCATGGCTAGGGTAGGCAAGGATGACCAGCAACAAGAGAAGTCTGTACAGCTCTTGCAAAGCTAATAAGAAACCTAACATAATGCACTGGAGCACACTGACCCCATCAGAAGAGCAGGGTGCGGCAAACAGTTCCAGTGGAGGGGTATGTGGAAGCAAGGATTAGCTACTTCGCTGGAAGTTTAGAGCAGTTTAATAAGAACAGAGAGTAGTTTCATTTTGTATTCTTTTGTTCCCAAAGTTGTACTATTTAAGCATAAAACAGAAGGCCCCAATGCTGCAGTTTGCTCTGTGCAGAAAGAACTCTAAGCCCCCTGAACCCTAGCTAAACTTTATATAGTTCCACTCAAACGGGAGGGTTCACTTAACATAGAGCTTATAAAGGCCAGAGTGAAACAGCTGTAGAAGAAAAAATAACAGTTTAATGACATTTTTAAAAGCTGGCAACGCTACCAGCCACAGTAGGTCATCATGATGCATCTATTTCCAGATTCTCCAAAGGGTCACTGCTGAAAGTCCCATATAGGACAGAAGCTAAAGGCTATTCTTTGGTGTCTTTTTCTTTTGTTCTACATTTGTAAAAGGGTTATTACTGCAGGGTCCCTACCAACAACCGGAGCTTCCAGGTGCTACTGAATAAAAACAACAGTAATTCTGGACTATATAAGTTCTTACCCCTGTGATCTTTACAAAAAGAACTACGTTCTACCCCGCTTACTAAGTGTGTAAGCAAACACAGGTACCCAAAGTGCGATTCTGTTCCACCCTGCTCAAGTGCCTGCAAATGAAGTTAATGTAAAAGGTGGCTGGGCCCTCCTCCCATTTTTCTGTAACTCAAATCTTAAGGGTCAGAGAATGTGTGTTAAAAAGGTAGATGAAATAATGAATTTTCAGGACTTTAAGAGACATTTGGGTGCCTAAGTCCACTTAGATGCCTAACAGGTAGAACAGAATTGGGCTCTCAGTCAAGAGTCTTACAGTAAAGCAGTGAATGATGTGATTGACATCTGTCATTGTGTTTGTTCTCTTACTGAGTCTCCATGGGTCTGTAAAGCCAACAGCATTTGGTTTTGGAATTTTACAATATATTTTACATAGACATATGTGTACATGCATGGCCTCTTAATATATTTATACTGGAGGCGGCACCGCCATAGAAACCACCTTGCACACGGAGCCCAATGTGGCAGGGTACATGATGTCCCTTAGCTCCTTCCTGTGGAAATTCATCCTACTGTCTTGGGCCAGTTCCTGAAAGCAAGCTGAGGTTTACCAAGACAGAGCAAAAAACCCCCAAACCCTGTGGAATAAAACAAACAAACAAAGCCTCAACAGGATGTCAGATATCATCACAATGACAATATTGAGGTTTGTTTAGAACTACCAAGACTGCCCGAAAGTCCTAGGATTGCAAAGACTGCACACAATTACCTTCAAATTCTGATGAATAAATTCCTTTATGGATTTACTAGTGAAGCCCATGAACTTTAGTCACTGCGGCATTAATCTTTATGAAGTCTGCCAGTACATAGTACTTGAGAACATAGGCAACACACAGACATGCACTTTTCAGCACGTTCACCTCAGAGGAATATTTGCTTTTCCAAGAAATTGGGGGAGGGAAGGAATAGCAACAATTTGTGAAAGTGAAGGGAAAAAGATGCCATCTACAAAGCAAAATGGAAAGTACCATTTCTGTAAAGCAACCCTTGTATGCTGCATTAAAAGGCTCTCTCTAGCTTGCTACGTAGCAGACAAGTTCGAACAGGCTGAGACTGATACAACAGCACTCCCATCTTTGCTCAACAGTATCTCCGCTCTCCACCAAGTGTTGCCATAACACCTCAGAAAGAAAAAAAAGCGGCAAATGCAGCCTAATGATGCTGCAATAGGAAAGTGATTCAGTACATGCTTTTAAAGACAAGTTTTCCCACAGGGGAAAGGGAAAAAAATGTGTTCACTTGCAATTTTAATCTGCTCTTGCACAAATGGAGACAGAAAGAACGTAAAAGATGAAGGAAATGTAATACGTGCTTCCCAGTACTGCCCCACCTAGCTCACTTAAGAGACGTCGTACAGTATTTCGGACAGGGACATATAACAATGCCAAGTAAGACAGGGAAACTTTCTGGAGGTAAGAAACTCTCCCTGCTGAGTGGCAGAGTTAAATGTATAAGCTCATTTCCTTCAGAGGCCCCTGTCTGTGTCTTTGTGAACTTTGAGGGGTTGCTTTACGGAAATCCCTAGCTGGGCTGCATTTATTAACACAAGTGTAAAGCCTTGCCAGTGGCCCACACATTTGGATGTCTGTATTAATTTCCTCAGATGTTCCTTTAAAAAAAAAAAAAATACAGCTTTCATGAGAAAATAAGAGCAACTGTAGTAGCTCTCATCACATCAACATCAGATGCAGAGCACTGTGAACAGGAAGAAAAAAATTTTACCATTAAAAACATACATGGTTGGATGATTTGATACATTTTTATTTGTTTAGAAACAAACATGACAAAAGACTGTTTCCAGAATCAGTCAGAGCCTAGTCCGTTCGCTGCCCTCTAAACACGCTGGTAATGGTCAACGCAGTACAATTTATTGCATTATACAGCATAAAAAGAAAAAAACAACAGTAATGCTGAAGGTGCTCTAGCTAGAGCTCCCCTCACCACCACACCAAGACGATGCACTGTGTATTGAAGACATCAATGCGTCTGCACCACCATATAAGTGGAACAGATGAGTGGTTGCTAAGTACCTCGTTACCCCTGGGAAGAGGAGACACAGATGTGTGCGCAGAGGTCCCATCATCCTTTGTAGGAATTCTCCAAACCCTTTCCTTCACATGGCAGATTCATACAGTATGCCTAACAGAGATTTCTTATAGTCCATGTCCCCCTCCACTCCTGTGACCGACCTTCCCCACCCATTTGGGACCTCACAGCATCCCTGGGGAACTTGAGCAACTGTTTATGCTGGAAAGCAGCGTTAGGAAAATTGTTAACATGTTTCTAGAAGTCTTTTTGTAAAAATCAGTAAGAGAGCTGGAAAAAGAAAGCTGAGAAGAGTCAGCCTGCTTTTCTCAAGCCACAAGAAACTGCTCTGTGGAACACAGACCAAAGATTAGGAACTTGTACAGAGACATGAACTTAAATGCAATCCACAGATACGACCTTTCACATCCTCCTCTTCCCCAGTTTCAAGTTGGTCACTCCAGAGGTTTCACATGCCAAAATACATGTGGATGTCTCTACTGCAAAACACTTATGAGCTGTAAAAGGAGGAACAGTTCTGTCTTCCTCTTATGATAGCTTCCCCCATGAGGTGCTGGCCAGTTTGTTCAGGAGTGTTACTGTTTGAGGGCCTCAGAATTTTTCCATTGACCTTAGCAGACTTTGGAGGAGGCCCTTCTATAGCTTACTTTGACAGCCTGAATTGGAGAGAACACCAAGAGGCAAAGCAGTATCTGTAAACTCAGCACAGCCTACCTATTATATAATAACTCCACCAGTCTACATAAACAGACATTTTCCCCAAGCAGAAAACCAATAGCATATTCAGTGTCACATGCTGGCATAATAAAAAAAAAAAAACTGAGTGACAGGCTCACAGTGAATCCAAATGTTGAGTTTTTGTCTCCTTTTTCTTCCTAAAGCAACAGTTTGTTTGGTTTTGTTTTTTGGGGGGGGTTTCTGGGGTTTTTTGGAGGGGAGGTTTAAAGGAGAAGTTGACAGAGGGTACATGCTGCAGTTTGCTGGTTCTAGCATGCTACGCCAAAACAGGTTGAACAGGTTAGATATTAGGGGGAAAGTTAAAGCTAGACAACATGTTAAGGTGGAACTAGAGCTAGCACAAGCCCAGCTGGAGATGGTCAAAGAGTTTTCTTCATTCTCTTTTCAGCCAGTGGTTAAAATAAACTGAAAACACATTAAGACACTGTGATTATGAACTAGTTACTACAGCAATGAGGGGTTTTCTTGTATATGCATATACATGCAGAAGGACACGTGAGGATGTTATTCCAACAGGCAGAGAACACTCCTAATAAAGTACCTTATCAGCTGTCAAATTATCCAATTCAGTTACAGGTAAGGAAACAACACGCATACACACGCACAATCTCCTTAAATGTCTGCAATATTACATTCTCAGTTATTCTTAAAACGCTGCATCTGTGTCAAATCACTGTAATACTGGGATTAAAGCAAAAGAAAACACGTGTAGGTCTCCAATGTGTTCTTAAATCACTAGCGCTTGCTCAACTGAGATTCTTTTTAAGGTTCATGTCCAAGATGGAGATGGGAGAGAACAGCATTCCTGTGATAACAGTAAACTTAAACCTTCGAAGTGGGTGATGTTCCTGGGCACGCACTTACAAAATAAGGAAAAGGTCTGAAGGAGCCACGTGTTCTGTGATTAGTATCTAATCTATCAAGTGGCCCATGCTCATTTGAGCCATGACAAGGATAACAAAGGAGCACTAAACTACGCTGACTACATGCTATTATATGGAGGATTTATGTCACTGTTGCTGCTGAGGGTGGTCTCACCCTTCTATACTTGAGACCACCTTCCCCCCCTACACACACCTCCAAACCAGAAATCCAACCCTGTCATGAGCACAGCGCAAAAACAGAAGCCTGTCTTAAAATGATCAGTGTCAGATCTGTGTACTGTTTAGATGATCTGAGACAACAAACACACATGCCTAGGGCTTAAGAGTATCCTGGACTCATTCTTATGTTTAGATACTGAAGGGGTCTGGAAATGCAAGTATAGCATTCCTCATTGTGTATGCTTCAACTCTCAAGAACAATGGAGCTAATTAAGGTCAGAGTATAAATCTTAACACTGAACTTCCTTGCTTCTCATGATCTTAATCAGATCTCAACATTTGTTTTTGTGTGTTAACTTCCTCTGCTGGTCTTTAATGATAATTGAGATGGAGGAGGATAGTGTTTGAAGGCAGTGAGTGGAGTACAAGCCTGTAATGCCATCTCCATAAAGCTCTTTTGGTCCATTGAACTGTTGCATACTTGGATGTAACAGCTCCTTTAACATCTCTCTTAATTTATGACAGCTGTTTTTAAGTTATGTCATAAAAAACCTCTCTTCATACACAGACAGTTTATCTTATCTTATCTTGTACTTCTTTATAAAAAGTGATTAATGTCCTCTGTTACTGAGCATTTGTAGAAAAAAAAAAAGTTGTTTGGGACCTTTTAAAAAAAGCATTAATTCAGTTCTCATTGACCACTGGTCAGTAGAGTTTATAGTAAGATTTACAGTAAAATAAACTATTGTGGCCTGACTCTACTTATTGTTGTACCTTTTTACTGCCAGTTTTTCTTGTCCTCAACTTGGAGTCCCAGTAAGTGAACAGTTAATCAGAGTGTATCAGCTGATAGTTTTAGTCTTCATCTAGCCCAAGTTTTCACTAACTTTTTCATTTTTAGTAATGAATATAATACAAGAAAATAGCTTTTAAAAAATAGAAATATTTTTTAAAAAATTGTTACAGGTCAGTTTTCTGCTACAATGATAATTAAAATAAACTGTTACTGTATTTGAAGAAACTTCTGGTTCTAAGTGTGGTGTCTTTTCCCTGATCAAGAAACAGAATATAGGCACCTGCTGAAGTCTCTCTTATGTCACAGTACTTTAAACGGATTAATTCCATTAAATTCAGCATAGGAATATGTTGGAAATCCTGTCAAATACGACATGCTCAGCTGACACCCCTACATATATTTAGTTCAAGTTAGGGAACGCTGCTCAACTGTAATTTAATTTAAACCAAAACTTTCTCAGGAGCTGAAAAGAGGCAAATCTTAATGCACAAGAGAATGAAAACCTAAATGCAGAGCAATTTAATGCAATCTTATTTCAAATGAACGTATCAGATCATTCCTTACTATTCATAAATAAAGTATAAGTTGACCATATTGTACAAAGGCAGAATTTTGTATTCTGCTAACTCTGTCATAATTTTTTTGTGTAAAATTACACTTGGAGATAGTGTGGAAAATGCTCTTTTTTGGTTTAATTTACCTTAAAGAAGGGATCAGCAATGTTTTTGGGCAGAGTGCCGAAAACACCCGTGACCGACTTGTAAGATGTTGGCGTGCCTGGGGCAGATGGTGGGGGAGCCACGAGGTGCCTGATCCTTGTTGAGGCAGTGCAGCCCTGGTCCCTTCCCTGCCATCCGCCCTGAGGCGTGCATGCCGAACAAAATGCCTTCGAGTGCCACAATGGCACCTGTGCCGGGGGTTACCAACAAGCATGTAAGTTGAAGTTTGAAAAGTTGTTCAAGGGTTTTCATTGCCCCATTTCCCATTACTTTTTCCCTAGGCACTTCTAAAAATAGCAACCAGAAAATGGCCAATGGTATGTCACAATTAGGCCACATTTCCCTATTTTAAGGGGAAGAAAAAGTTTGTCAGCACATCTGACTATGTACAAAACCCACATGTGAAGAAGCTGGATATAAAACTAGCACAGGACTGCATGTACAATTAGCTTGTAGGAATTCAATCTTTGAACCCTACAACAACATAACACCCACATCAGAACAGATCAAACACCATAATTAATACAGAACTTCATGGGTGGGTTGCATGGAAAAGATGGTTTGGCAAGGCCTTAAGGAATGCAGGCAGAGGAGATAGCTGTGTGCAAATATCCAGAGTATGTGTACCGATACGTGTCACCACTTGGCACATGCACCTTCATTTAAAGAGCAAGGAAACCACTTACAACACAGAGAGTGCAAATGATCTCACTCATTTCCCAACCAACGTTCAGGAGCTGTCACAAAAATTGTATGTTCCCCACTGACCGAAGAATCACCTGAACAGCCATGTTTTAAATCTAGGATGCTTTCAAGTTCTTGAAACACACAAAAGAGGGAAAACTGGTTTCTGGGAAAAAAAAAAAATCTTAAACTGAAAAGCAGAACCATACCATTTCCTGATAATAAAAACAGCTGCAGGAAGAGCATAGTCTACTTTATGCTTTCCAAAAAGGTCAAGAAAATAGTAAGGCACTGGAAAAGAATATAAGACTGAGGGTGAAAGTGCCTTCTTAACTTAAAGATATACAAAAAACTAGAACTCTTGGTTCCAAAATGATCTTTTATTAGACCAACTGGGAAATCGCAAGAAAATGGTCCTTTTCTGCAAGCTTTCGGGATCAAAATCCCTTGGTCAGGCTGAGAAAAGTAAAAATGGTACAAGATGGTAAAAAGTCCCCATAGGTAGGAAATAAGCTTCATTTTTGCACAGAGGGAGCTGAAGATGGAAGTCTGTCCCTCTCGGTCCATGGGAATATCTTCTTTGATCAGAGCCTTTGCAACAGTTTGCTTCACAGCACAGCTTCTGAAATTGGATCCGTGATATGAATTTCAAGACTTGCAGGCAGTTGTACTGCTGAACGACTTTGAGACCTGTCCCTGAGACGCTATAAAAATCTTCTTATGTAGCACTTATGTGGGTAGACCCATTCGGGTATTATTTAGGTGTGGGGAGAAAGAAAGCAATACAAGAATGGGCTTTTGGTTGCACACAGTACATTTCATACATTCTTGGCACCCTGGAATTCACACTTGCGGACAAGCACTGGAAGCAGTAGCTGAGCACTTACAATTAGCTTTTGACACTGGAGCCTATTTTAATGAGAGGCCGTATTTGTGGTTGAAATGCAGAGGCCATCCCACTGTTCCTCATGGACCCTCCTATGGAATCTTTAATAGCCCACCAGGGAGAAGCAATGAAGAGAGAATGAAAACTGTAGCAAACTCCCAGCCTATCTGACACTTCTCTTCTGGGATTTATAAGAAATTAATGTTTAAGATTGCTAGAAAAATTTTCTTTATCAAGCAGAAAAATGAAGAGACTATCCTTGGGCATAGAACTGGAACAGGATTCATGGCTCATGCAGTATCCAGAAGGGAACCTTTTGGAAAAGCCTGGGGATATTTTCAGCTTTTACATGAAGACCTTAGCAAGTTTTACTCTGTCTCAGCTTGATCATGAAAGCAAGACAGGCAAGCAGTCCTGGCCATCCCCAGCTTCCCTGCAAAAGATACAACCAAACATATAGTAATAGAACAACTCTTGTTTGGCTGTATTTCCAGAGGCAGCACTTTCAACCTCCTATTAGAACCAAAGCCCAGAGGACTTTGCAATATATTATCTGCTAATTATTGGACACACCAACAGCATACAGCTAGGGGAAAAGTAAGGGTGTAGATTAAAATTCTTCTGTAGTGCTGATTTAAGATTCTTCCATCAAAATAATTCTGGTTCAACTATGGTTTTCAATTTTTACAGAAGACCCACTTTTACACATCCTGCCATGCACTGCGACTAAGAATCAACTTTTTTGGCACACACGTAGTTCTGCGAGTTCCAAGTAACATTCTCCTACAGACTGATCTCTCTTCTGGACTTGGTTCCAGTTGAAGGAACTTGCAAGTTAAGGTTTTTGGTTCCAACATAGTACTATTTTAAGAATTTTTTTTTAAATACTTTTTCATATAATTAAAAAAAATAACACCTGTCCAAAGACCATGGGACGCATGTGTATTTTACTGCACAGAAGTAGTAATGGATCTACTCTTCCCAACATTCCCCAGGAAAAAATTGATGTTACAGCAAGCAGCTTTTTATACTGCTAACTTTCCCCTCTTCCACTGGTCCCTACTTGAACCCCCAACCGATATTTGCCATTATAACAATCAGTAGAACAGCAGTTCTACTGTTGAAGATGCTCAGTCAATATCATGGAAATGAAATGCAGATAAATGAAAAATTAAAGAATTCTCCATCCAAGGCCAAGTGGCCTACACATCTGTTCATTTAAAACTGGGGTGGCCAACCTGCACAGGTGGCACAGGCAATTTCTGTATGTCAAATGACAGATCAGGGAAGGGGCAGACAGCACAGCAGCAGATAGGGCAGAGGGCAGAGCAGGAGATCAGGCAGGGAGCACAGGCAGGAAGCAGAAAGCAGAGAAGGAGTTTGGGTAGGGAGTACAGGGCAGAAAGCAGAGTAGCAGACCAGGTAGAGGAAGCAGATCAGAGTGGTACTCAGGTCGGGGGCAGGCCTGACTTGTGGCACATCAACCAAAAAGACTGAACTCCACTGATTCAAACAACAATTCTTCCAGATGCAGGATCCATCGTGAGCCCTAACAGTGCTTTGGGTCACACTGTACCTATTCCAGTAGTGGGTTTCAAAGTAACAGGACATAATTTTGAACAGCCGAGTAGCTGTGATAGAGACCCTCTTTCTGATGCTGATCCATTCATCCAGTTCAGAATACAAGGTCATGTTTCAGCTTTTGTTGCTGAATGGTGTTGAGTAGGACTGGTTTTCTTCCTCACGCCCTACATACTGGGTCCACCCATTCAGATCTACTTGTTGGCATCGGTTTGGGAAGGATGACAAAGAGAGACAAAGTGTTAAACTGTCCTAAGCTAAGACTCATTTGTAAAAGAAATGTTGGGGGGTTTTCTGGAAGACAAGAAATGTAGATGTATTCAAGGCTGCAGATTAAGGAAGCAAAAAGGCATCAAAGCAGAGTTTGGAGAGAAAAATGGATTTTCCACCCCACAACATTTTTTGCAATGTCAAATAGTTGCCTGTTCTGGCACTAGAATGAAAGCCAAAAGCAGAAAACCAGGGTAAGTGAAATATACATTTATAAACAGAAAGCCAAAATAAGTGAATATGCTCAAGTTCCTGCTCTTCCTGACTTAGAAAAGGGACCTGAAGAAGCTCCATCTCCCAGACCCCGAAGTCAGTCTCCCAACTACCAGGCTCTTAGAGAGAATCTCTCTCCGACTAGAAATTCCATCCTTGTACAAACTGCTACAATTTCCTACAGGACCATACAGTATTTTCCAACAGAAAACTGTTTTGATGTTTTATATATACACAGCATTCACATTGTTTGTACATATTTATTTTCTTTTCTTTAAAAGCTTTTAAATAAAACAATGAGTGGCAAGAAACCCAGGAACAGTTCACAAATCACCTTCATTCTTCTACAGCAGATCTACAAAGCACCAATCCACTTGTTCCTTCACCTCTGTGAGGCCCCAACATAACCTCTGCTTATGACATCACACCTACCCAAGGAGTCAGCCAAAAGAGGTACGATAAGTCTCATTCTTTTCCACTTTGCACATTTTTGCCATCTTTAAAATATTTGTTTTGGCAAATAAATATTAAAAAGAAAATCATAAAAATTGTGCAATACCAGGAAAAAAAGGGACTTGTCTTACCCCCCATAGACAGGCTGCAGGTACAACTGATGCTGAACAGCAGGCGTGGTATCACTCGAAGAGTGCCTGTAGGTGCTTTGCACAGAGGGAGTTAAGCAAGCCCGTGGATCTTCACTTTGCAAACCTGATACAGAAGTAAGTTGTGAACATTAATGTGAAGAATGCTCTTTGGTTACTACTTTGTGGCCTGCAAGACACAGTGCTACTGGAGTGTTGGAGAGAAATGTGGAAAAACTGACTTCAGATTAGCTTTCAACAAAATGTGCCTGAGATGTATCCATTGTGCAAAAAAATTGTTAGAGTGCATTATAAAACACTACAGATTTAATTTCACTTTACATTTATCACCTACATGCTTGCCCTTCTAAAATTTACTATCATAAAACCAACTATCTTCAGAATATTTAAGGTGCAAGCCTGGCACTAAAATCAACAGCAAATTCCCCTCGACTATGGTGGTCTCAAGTTTTCGCTCTTTAAGAGCTGTAATAACACCGCATCAGAGCAGACTCAATTAATCAAGTCTACTGGAGTGTGGTAATTACCATGCTCCAGCAGACTCCAGCGTCTTGTATATCACCGTTCCCATGCTGAAAAATGGCAGCAGGGGTGCTTTAACAAGCTTTAGTTAAAGCGACCCTGACACCATTTTTCAGCATGGGGACAGTGATGCACAAGACACTCTGGACACTTTAATTAGAGCGGCACTCAAAGCAACCCTAATTAAAGCATCCCTCACCCCTGAAGTACATGTACAAATGCCCTAAGTGATCAGAGATGAGTCTGAAACTTCTGCAAAATTACATTCTGCTGCTGCTGTTTTAAATCACACAGTGAAAACATATCCTTTAAAAAGTTTATTAGTTTTAAGTTTGGTGTCTAAAATCCATACAGATGATACATGGGCAATATCCATTTCTCAAATGGGTATGTCCTAAATTGGAGTCTATTCCCTGTATCCATCTCAGCGCACTTCATAACTGCCAAATTCCATCCCAATAAGCCTTTAAAGAAAAACCTCGTAAAAATTTCAAGTTTTGCTGTTAGGTTTTAACATGCACATTTCCTTTGGACAAACTTTCTTTAGTCAGTGGCCTGCATTCTGGCAAGTCTACAGCTGAAATGTCATACGTGGACAAACCCCAAGAGACAAAGCCTTTTCTTTCAGTTATCCCCATACCCTTCCTCTTCCTGCTCAGTGGAGAAAGGAGCTGAGACACATGCAGAACCTAAAACTGGCAATTCCTCAGGGACTGACTTCAGGGCTGGGAAAGAGATATGAGCAAAGTAAAGAGGGCTAAACACAAGGAAGCTCTCCCCCCGATGTAGACAGAATAATGTTGGATGTGCAATCTTTGAGAGAGCTGGATGATAGTATCTCCGACTACCTGGATGCCATGGCTACCAGTTTCATTCACCTGAGATTGGTGTCTCCTCTGGACATCTTCAAGTCTTTTCATGTGTTATTGTTTTACCTGTTTTGCTCTTCTTACCATTCACCTTCACTCAGAAGATAACGTAAATCATGTAAATGTTTCTAAACTGGATGTTCACCATGCAGAGAGGACCAAACAGCAAAAGAAGACCAAACAACGAAATGCTAGCTAAGTGTCCATCTCTTCTCCACTCTTACCTCACATAACATCACCCCGCTAAACCCACATTGAAGCACTGCCTCCAAAACAAAGTGAGATTGGTTACACTCAATCCAATGAAAAATATACCAATTCATCCCTCGCCAAAAAGAACAAGTCTGAGACAACTCTTGTCATTTTACTTATATGCAATATTCCCTTTCCCCCACCTATCTGGTTTCGTTTAGTTGTAGACTGTAAGCTCTTTAATCTTCTTATGAATTTGGAAAGTGCTTAGCAGATTTTAAGTGCTCTAGCAGTACAAACAAATGAATGAGGTAATTGTGCGAGACAAAATTGTGGGCAAGATTAAATGTTTTGCTGCTTCAGTTGACCAAAGTATGTACCACTATATACCAAACCATTTAAATTAACTTTGGAAACTTTTTTGTTTTAGAAGTACAAATTTTTTTTGCAAACTAGTAATCTGACTAGTGCTTGCAAAAAAAAAGGCTAATTATTTTGAAACCGTCTCTTATGACAACACCCAAGTACCCACTGTACCCAGAAATCACAAAGTCTAAAAGTAACATTCCTCATCTGCCCAATTAGAGCTGGTTGTTCTTCCTTTACAGTCTGGTTGTGTATACTACCCATTTTAGAACAATTTACCTCAGCTGGCACAAATACCAAGTGGTGCTTCCAGGTATTTGTGGCCTGACTACGTATAATGATAGCTAAGCCAGCCCCAATTCTTACATCTTCTGAAAATTTGGAATCTTGGCACTGGAACTGTGTCAGAGCCTAATATTACATGTTTTCTTTCCCCCCCTCTTTTAAAAATAATTCAATATACGTCAGTTCATACATCCCTGACCAACAATGGGTTTCTAACTCACCATTTTACTAACTCATTTTCTAACTCACTCCATCCAAGGAAACCCAATGGGCCTACAATTCCCTGATCCTTCCCCGTTCATGCTGCTGTCATGAACATACTCACCTGTGCATGTTTCCATTGGTGGTAAAGGACTGTCCACATACTGAACATTTATAAGGTCTTTCACCTGAGTGGACAAGCATGTGGCGATCAAGGGAGCTTGCTGAGCTCAGAGACTTTCCACAGATGCTGCAGGAATGGTCTGCTCCTCCAGTGTCAGTGTTATGCTAAAGGAAGTAATGGATCGTTATTGAATGAAGTAACCAGGAACTATTACAGAGAACTGTAACAAGTGAAAAGTAAGGTGCTGGTTTTTTTCTTTTTAAATTTCTGCTTAGCACAATACCTTATGTAAAAGTATGCTTTATATCAGGGCCGGGCAAAATATGGCCCATGGGCTGGATCCAGCCTGCCAGGTGATTTCATCCGGCCTGCAGGTGCCCACCGATTAATTGTACCCTGCCCAGCCCACGCACTTCACTCCCCAGTCAGCATGTACAGCTTGCAGACAGGGCCACTGCTGTAGCTACCAAGGGATCTGCTCAGCTTCTTTGGCCTCCAGTGGCTCCTCCTCATGTTTCTACTGCAGCACTCACTCTGGGCAGCAGGTAGGAAAGCTGCAGCTGGGCAGGAGCATAGAGCATGGGGCTGGCAGGAGCATGGAGCCCATGCACTGTGGGGTGGCAGACCCTGGGTTTGCAGGGTTTGAGGGAGGGTGGGGGTTGGCAGAGCCCCCTGTACATCCCCCCCATGGTGCACAGTCCCTGCCGTCGGCGGCAGCAGCTGTAGACATCAGGTCCTTAGGGTGCTCACGGCCCATGCAGGCACAGCCTCTTGGTGGCGTGCAGCTCCAGCCAGTTCCAGGAGCTGCATGTGGTGGCAAGGAGCGGAGCCAGGCCAGCCTGCCTCTATCCCACAGGGCTCACATGCAGCTCCCAGGACTTACGCGCCACCAGGGGGAAGCAGGAAGCAGGGTTCCCTGCCACTTCTGGCACAGTCCCAGGATCCACACATGGCAGCAGGGAAGACAGCTGGCTCCATAGCACAGCGCTTCCTACTGGTGGCACGCAATTTCCAGGAGTTGCATGCGAGCCCTGCATGACAGAAGCGGGCTGGCTTGGCTCTGCTCCTTGCTGCCACGTGCAGCTCTCGAAACTGGCTGTAGCCATCTGCCATTGGGCAGCTGCGCCTAAGCAGGCCATGAGCAACCTGAGGGCCTGCCATCTGCTGCTGCTGGTGGCAGGGGCTGTATGCCATGGTGCGGGGAGCATGTGGGAGGGTCCCCACACCCCCCTCCCTCTCTCACATCCCACAAATCCCCACCCTCCCTCACACCCCACAAACCTCACACACCCTTACATACCCCTCACCCCTCCCCACAATCCCCCCTCCACCCCACACACACTATCCCACAAACAATATACAACAGTAAGACTTTATTTTTGAGCTGTTTTGCAATTATCTCTATATTTACTATGCAAACACAAATCAGGACAAAAATATTTTCTGAAATAAAATTAAAATAAGTTTTAGTAGATGTTTAACTTTTAGTATACGATTTGGTTTTTCTCATTCCAAGATGGCAACCCTTCTCCAAAAAGAGCACTTCCAGGTGCAAAGGATGGGACTTCTAGTGGCAAAGGTCAGGGACAGGACTTCAGGTCCCAAGATGGCAACCAGGGGGTGGTGCACCTGCCAAGGGGCTACCATTTTGACCCTCAACAGCTCACCAAAACTCATTAAGCAGCCCTCCAGCTGAAATAATTGCCCACATCTGCCTTATAGGCACTTGTCCTCAATTAACCCCTTAGCTACTACAAAAATGTACTAGGGATATCCAGCAAATGGATGCCTATCGTGATGCTCAATACATCCAGTATTTCTGCAGTACAGTATGATAAGGGAGAGTACAAGGGGATCCAACAGTAAATGGTAAGAAATAAAGAATGGGTGGTTTGCAAGTGGGTTGATCTAGGATGCAGGGAAGATGCAGTCTGATAAGCTTCAGAGGTGTCAACTGCTGAAGTCTAAAATGACTACAAAAAAGAACTTGGAATAATATTCTGCCTTTGGATGAACAATTGGGGCTTTGACACTATATATGCTAAAAAAGAAAAAGAGAGAGAGAGAAAGCATCTAAAAATCAATGATACAATGCTGAGAATTAAACTGTATTTAGGTATAAAATGAAAAAAAAACAAAATGCATATTATTCAATGATCATGAGAAAGTAAACTATGCCCTCAGTGTCTGTTTGCTCCTTACAATGCAAAAAAAGGTCCAAGGTCTCTATGTAATTTTTTTCTTTTAAAAAAGAAAAAAAGAGGAGCAAGGGGAGGACATACCCCATCTTTACAGGAAGGGTACTATTTGCATGATTGTCCTGCTTCCCAAAGCTGCTGCACTCTGCAGAGGGCAAAAGCACTTCAATGCCAAACTGGCCTGATGGCTCTGGTGTTCACAGTCCTAAACTGCATGGACTCTGAAGGGAACTATGCTGAAACAAACTATAAGCAGGATGTGTCTGGGTGATGGAAGGGGGTTTCAGAACCCACAGGTTACTTTTAAGTTTCACAGAAGGAACAGAAAAGGAAACCTCTCATTATCTGACATATCATCACTGGCCAGGAACGGGGGGGGGGAAAGGAAATCCTAAAACATTTTTTTCATTCTAAAGCCTTTACAAGAGTATATGAGGGCATAAAACATACAAGGAAGTGAACTGCGATTACAATAAAAGTTATCTATGTCTATGCAGGGAAATCTGTTCATTATTGAAAAATGCATATATTTCCAAGTCAGGGTATTCTTTCATATAAACATAATATTAAAATGAGTGGTCTGCATACCTGACGAATGTGCATAGTTAGCTGATGCTGTGTAGTGCAAATCTTTTCACACAGGGGACAGGTATAGGAAGACTTCTCTTCTTTTGTTTCCTGCAAGAGGGAGAACATGGCAGGGGGAAGTATATAAGAAGGAGAACCACCGAAAAGTTATCACCACAGCTACTGCTGGGAACTGAAATCCTAAGCCACACAAGCTCAAAAGCATGAAAACAGCAAATTTGTATTTACCCAGTTATCATCCTGAAAAGATCCCCAAGGGAAGATTTAGCAGCTTTAGAATTTTAAAATATGGAGCACTTCCCCCATCACAAAATACAACAGCTGTTTCACAGTATGCAGAAACTCTGTAACAGCAGTTTAGGACAGGAAGTGAAGATAATTATTGTGACAGGCTGAAATTGCCAGAAAGAATTTAGGTGAGCAAAATGCCATCATCCAAACTGGAGTTTGGGCAGAATGAGAAGGTCAACATCACCAGTCTTTCAAAAAGGACCTGTGGCATCTTTAATGGGCATGAGTCATCAGGGCCCAGGTTTTACATCTCATCTGAATGACAGTGCAAAAGGCACCGTGCCCTCAACACTGTGCTGACATCCTGCTACACTGAGTCAGAGGGAGGAGCTGCACCTACTGAATCGCCCACACAACTTTCTACAGCATCCTGTGTTTCCCCTGGAAGCATCCCATTCAAACACTGGCCAAACCCAACCCTTTTAACCTTGCAAGATCTGATGAGATCACTGCCTTAAAAAAGAGGTACTGACGCCGGCGAGAACATGACAAAAGGCAGGCAGCATAAGCCTGACTTGCCTTTCACACCGATGAGTAGTGACAGTAACCACGGTCGAGTCACCTAAGAACAGTGTGAACAAAAAGTTCAGTGCTATATTTTTAAGTATGCCCTTGAGACATCGAGTCACCCACTGGTCTTGCAGCCCCGGGTGGAAAGAAGAAACTCTTGACTGGAACCAGAGGCTGTAGTCTTGCCAACTGCCGTCATCTGACCCCAGCAATCTTTCCTGCCCAAGTGCAGGGGGGCTGGACCCAATGATCTTGTAAGGTCCCTTCCAGCCCCTAACATCTATGTATCTATGAACATCAGAACCACCCATCCAAATGAAAAAAACAAGGTTCCACCATTTACAACGCACACGACCGGACAGCCTGGCCACCTCCTGGAGAAGCCCTACAGAATTCAGAGAGCTCACACCAGGAGTGTATGAGGGAAAGTCCTAGAGAACATACCTTATACACCTTTCTTCTAGGGAACTGTCCTATAAAGGGAGGCACTTTTTTTTTTTTTTTTTTTTTTTTTTTACTGAATTCAAATAACTTCTTGTGAAGTAGGGCAATCATATTAATAAGGTTCAATAGGACTTTTCCATTTGGATGGGTGGCCTTTTTCACACCCCTTCAGCCTCAAACAAAACCACTAACCTCAAATCTAAAGCATGGGACTCCAGCCTGACTTGCAGTGGTTAGCCTTTTTGCCTTCTCTCGCATACAAAAAACCTCCCTGATTACAGTTGTACCACACAGCTCTCTATTCTCAAGTAGGGCTCACAACACTACATGAACACAGGCCAAGGCTTCATGCATTTGTCATTCATAAAACATTAGAAGCCAAGTGAGAAAAAATTGCCATTGTGAAACCTGACCATTCCTAAGAAACCTGAACAAATATGTCTTGTCAAATAGATGTGCGCTCAAACTTTCTCTAAAAAAAAAAAAAAAGGAAAGAAAGAAATACAAAACACAATGTTTACACCCACCCCTTCCACCGATTTAACTTTATTGCACAGGACCAGTTTGTGAAGTACCCTTCAGCTCCAATTATACTGCAGCCCTGTTAAAGTTGGCTCAGAGCTGAGAGAACAAACACGCTGCGTTGTGAGGAAAATCCCTGCAGCTGTGCTGACAGTTTAGATGGTGTTTAATCCACAGGGTATTTCTGTGAAATTATCAGCCTACTTTCCCCCCACTCCTTTCGAATAAAGGATAGAGATCTAACATGATACAATTAATCGTTCTGAAGACTGCTTTCTAGACTGCCTGCTCTTTGAATCAGCAAATTAACAAAGGATAGAGTAATTACTGGTTCACCTTGAAGCAAAGATCAGAAACACACTATAGCAGAGCCAGAGGTGATTAGTATTGACTTTGGAGTTTATCATTAACTAAAATCCAAACTTTCTCCCCGACTCGCAAAGGGTACAGGCTGCATACCACAATATAGGTCACTTAAGTCGAGGGTGGCTGAAGCAGGAATTCAGTTGGCTGACCCACTCCAGATCAACGAAGAGAGAAAAAAAAAGGTTTAGCATCACTTCTGCAAAAGTAGCACCACTGAAGAATGTAGTGCACAGCATTAATCTGCCTCGTTGGAGCCATGCTGGTGAAAGAGCACTTCCTGAGCTGAAAGATAAAATTAGCAGCTAATTTGTTAACTGCTTTCTTTATTAAAGCAAACTGGCATGGCTCTTCTGCACTCTGCGGAGGACAAAACTCTTCTGAGTTTATACATCAGGTTTCCTCGTTCTTCTCTCTTGAGTAGCCTGAAGCTTCTTTGTTACATCTTCTCAGTTACTTTGGCCTTGAAGAAAAATTATAATGGATGCAAACTGATGCAAGTCCATGTTTACCAGTCTCTGGGTAGATGGGAGCCAAGATAAAGGCAGCATCATAAAAAGAACCATAGACTTAGGACAAAGGTTAAGGGCAGAGGATTTCACTGCCATCTCATGGAATACAGACAGTGATTCAGGCTCCTGAACAGAGCTAGCGAAACCTAACTATAGCGACACCATGATATAGCCATTTATTCCCTACTCTCCCTAAAAACAAATCATCTCTTTTTTGGAAAAAAAGAGAAAAGTTAATTTATTTTTACATGGTAGAGAATCCCTCCTAATCCTACCATTTACTCTCAAGCTTCTCCTGATCTGATGCCCATCAAAATACCAGGTGGAATAAAGGTCAGCAACTCGTAACAGACTCCCCTGAAGCCAAACCACAAGGTATCCTAACAGACAGCTGTGCCACTAAGGCCAGTCTGGACAGCGTTCTCCTACGTAATGCAATGAAACTGGGTGCCAAAGGCAATCTTTGCCTTCACAAAACTTAAAACCAGCAGCCACCAGACAAGACTCCGATGGGTACACTTTTCTTTTCTTTTCCACTTCATACTGCCCCGACATATTTTTCTTTACAATTAATGAATTTCTGCATAAAGAAAATAAAAATCTACATCTACTTAGAAGTCTTTGAACTAAGTGATTCATTCGCAGGCTACTGATTAGCACTACTGCAGGAGCATCACTAAGTTTTACTGTTTTGACTGACGTACTTCTCCTTTCTCTACTCCCATTTGGTACTGATATAGTATCAGCAGCTGGTAAATGTTATAAACTGGATCAAACCACATAACACTGGTACCAGAAATTTTCTCCAAAACAACCTCCAATAAGTCCACGTTCCAATTTATAAGTGAAGCAAAGGCTGTACCTAAAGAAATAAAGAATAATGGCAAAAAAAACCCAAAAAACTAAGGCCCTTGACAAGCAAATTTAAGTTCAGGTTTAACTTCAAGAAGATGGATATTCAATGGGAAAACTCACATCCTTAATTTTATGCATGTGCTTAAGAGCATTATTGGGTTAGGGACTAACAAATGGTCTTCTCCAGCTCTGATGTCCTTAAATTATTCTTTAAAGAGCTACTGGCCACATGGGGAGAGGCAAAGTATTGCAGCCATCGGATACTATTTGAAAAGCAAAATGAGCATGAAAATGTAAATTAAGCCTGTACCCTCCATCAAGTTAACCCCCTGTGCTGCATGCACACAACTCTATACCTGGTTCCTCCTGCCAATCCGGTTTGGTGCAGGAGACTTTGATGGTGATTTGATGTTCTGAGAGTTCCCACCATTTTCAGCAATCTTCCCCACACTCATGACTGCTGACATCATGGCGTCAACGGAGGATAAATCCGTGCCTTCCAAACTGTTTGGTAAACTAGGCGATAACTTGAGATTGTTTAAGCTTTCAGGCTCCTTCTCTGGAACTGTAAAACAAAACCAAACAGTTGTTGAGACTCCCCACTGGAGGGCTAACAGCCTGCTCAGTAGCATACAGTACATGGTGGAACAATACCCAACCCCCTCTCCCTCCACTACCCAGTTCATTTGATGGTAAGAAGGTGTCAAGTAGTTCATAACAGTTCAGAATCCTTTACTAATGAAAAAGCTACTGACTTCTGGAATGTATAGGTCAAATTGCCATTTTTGTTAGGGTGCCCCCTTCACATTGAGTTTGATTTTCAATACAAAATCAGGACTGGGCTTAAATCAGATTTCCCTCTTGTTATAGCACAGTATATAGTATCCCATGACCAGAGTGGAGCACTGCTGATGAATACTTGCTCTTATGAACCCAATCTTTGGGGTGAGGAGGAGTCCTAGGGAGCACTGTGTCAAGTTGTCATTGTACAAAACCTACAAATATGCGGGAGTCCTTTTGCCTACTCAGCTTAAACCAGTTCCCCCAATGGAATAATCTCTACCAACAAAAGGACTTTTTTGTTGCTGTAACTGCCTTTAGGCTAGGGTTTTTACAGGCATAGCCACTGTCAGCCAGGGGAATGGATTGGGAGTGCAGGCAAAAACTTTAGACCAGGCCCATTTCATTATCACATGCGTACACAGCAACCATGTTCCTGTTACACTCAGCTATACTTAAAACGGCTTGCAGCCCAACTACTTACGGTACTCATCTCTAACACTGGTCATCATCTGCTTCAGAAATACCAGAGCAGCATGTTTTAAAACTATGAATTTTCAAAACCCGACTCATTCAATGGATACACAGCGGAACATAAGATTTGATGGGGTGTATAAAAGGGAACACATGGGAAATAAGAACATGGGGGTGAACATGAAGGGACATGTTTGCCCCTGTGCACTCAATCCTTTGCTGAATACTGTTTTTGGAAGACAAACAGTTTGAGCATTAGAAACAGGTGTTTTATGAGGATAAATAAAGTGGTGCCAAGTTAGCAGGAGCCAAGAAAGAGCTCTAGTTTTGAAGCCCTGTAGTGGTGGGAGACTGTTTATGCACTTGTGCTTCTATTCAAGATATTTTATATTCATATACATAAGTGACTGAGAGTGGGGAAGAATTTCTCTGTAAGCCTTGCTGAAGCTTTAAATTAATGAGGCACTCCATCCTAGTTAAACACATACCTTCATTTTCCTCCCCTGACTGCTGCACAACAAGGTTATCTTCTTGCTTGCTGCTCTCCTCACTTAGTGTAGTATGCTTAGTAACAGAGTCTGGATCCTCAGCCTCTTCCTCAACAGCACCCTCTAGTACTGTGTGAAGAAAACATGGATGAGAAAAGAACACAGAGGGAAAAAAGCAGTGTTAGGAAGCAAAACGTACATCGTGTCCTTAATTTATCTCCAAGATGCAATTAACGTAAAAAAAAAAGGAGAAAGGGATAGTTATGATATTGGGGTGATATATAAAAGTAAACTGCAGCTGGAGAATAAGTCATTCAATAAGTAGTTTTTGATGGCATTTTAGAGGATATGAAAGCAGCTGACACTCCAAAGGAAACAACCAAAAAACAGTGATGCCCAAGGGAAGGTATTTTTCAGCAAGCAATATTGCAAAATATAATTACAGTTTTAAAATGGAGAGCTGGAATATCGTAACTTTAGAAAGAAAAATAGCTTTGTTACTTCACTATTGAAAAATAATATGTATTTTACAAGCTCTGTCACCTCTCTTTTCAAAATGGTGTCCGTCAGCAGACCCTGAACAGCATCCTAAAATGTTTCTTTCTTATTTAAGCAAAGGCCCCAAATTAGAGTTAAACTAAATAGAATTTTTCTTGTAAAAGAATGTGCACATCTTACTGTACTTATCCTCTTGACAGTAAATGGGAACTTACACATTTGCATTTACATAGCATGTTTTCCCCTAGGATCTCACAGCACTAGGCAAATGTTAGTGAACTATTACTATAACCTAGTTATATACTCGCTTTGCAGGTGGATGAATACAAGTCACAGAAAAGACATGTGGGTAAGGGGTTGAGGAGGACTTTCTACCATCATAACTCAGTGGGTGTGTCTGTGTGTTCATTAATGCGCTTTTGCTACTCCTCATTAAATTTAGTACCACTAACGTGAGGTACTAAATGCACATTAGGCTGCCCTAAAGCACAAGAGCAAAAATGCATGCTTTTTATGACGCTTAAATGCACAGTAGCCTAATTTTACTGTGTATTAGCATGGTTTTTGCTGTGATGCTCTAATGCACAGTAAAATAAAGCTGCACATTAAAGCACACATGTAGATGAGCCCACTGAGTAGTTCTTTATGCCACAGATTATCCTAATCACTAAAACAGAATCAATATCTACAGGTTTGACTCCTCACTTGCTTAAAATTTGCACAGGGACATACACACCTTCCCAAATTAGGACTTGACTAGTAACAGTGATGGAAAACCTGGGCCTGGTCTGCAATACAAAGTTTTGCCCGAGTAGCAGCGTGGGTTGCGATGTAAATATATCATACTTCCTTAGTCTGTGTAGCTATGCTGGCTTGACCCAAGCATGGACAAAACCCTACTAATAGAAGGGGCCTTTGTAAGCTTAGTGCATGTTGTTTGGGGAGGTGGTGCAGCTACAACAGTTGAAAAACCTTTCTGTCAGCATATGCAGTATCTTTACTAGGGTGCTGCACTAACATAAGTAGGCTGGCATAGCTTCATGGTAGAGACTCCATAGTGTATGCAAACCCCAAAGTACTGGTTCTCAACTTTTTTAAGACTCAGGGTACCCCTCTTTACACTCCAGGCAGCCCTCAGGAAATAGCAGCTCTTAGCTTTCACTTGCTTTTTTGACTGGAGAAAAATGATGCAGCAATTCTTCTGCAAAGAACTCAGAAAGACTGAAGCAGATCTGAATGGTTTTTGACACTATAAATTCTTATTTGAAATCTCTACTGGGTGAACCTCGCATATATGTTTGCATAACTAACAAGGCTAATATTGTGCAGTATCCCACAGCACCCTTAAAAGGATTTCACACCACCTTGGTTGAGCACTACTGCCCTAGAGGGCCCTAGGTCTAGTGTTCATGGTGTATAACAGTGGGGGCAAATCCATTTGATAGGCATGCCACTAATTATCCTGTCACCCTCCAAATGCCACTCTGATCCTCTTCCCCTGGCTGCTCAGCTGTCTACTCCTAGCCCTGTCTCCCTGCCTAATTTTCTGCTTTGCTTTGTGCTTCTTGTCCTATCTGCCACTATGCAGCCTGTCCCCTCCCCAATCTGTCATGTGCCACACAGAGGCTTCCCGTGCTACTTGTGGCACATATGCTACAGGCTGGCCACGCCTGGTCTATAGACACTAGACTGCCTCCCTAATCTGGGCTTTTAAAATTATTTGTTACCTGGTCTTGAATGAGTTTGCATACAATTTCTTTCTATCCATTTTAACAGCCTTCCATTAAAACGATCTGATGCTCCTTATTGACAGGGGCCTGATCAGTAACGACTTGAGCATTCAAGCAGCCACTAAGTGCAATAAGGGCTGCAGATGCTCAGCATCTTACTGATCAAGCAGAACTTTTCTAGCAGTATTGAATTTATTACCTGCTCATTTTGCACAACTCTCCAAGTAGATTTCATCTGCTTTAGTCTCAGTCAAATCTATATTAGCCCGTACAAATGGTACTCTTTTATCTTTTTCTAAACAGCAGGGGGGAAAGGCTCTCTTGTTTTAGAACACCACAGAAGCGTGTTTATGGCATTTACAATTAAAAGTTAAGATGACATTACTCTTAATGTTTCTGAGAGTGGCCCAAGTCTCTTCCTAGTTACTTAACAGCATCCTTTACTTATTTTTTCTCAGGGAAAAAAACAGGGGAAAATATTTAAAAGTATTTTGTTTCTTTAAAGAAAACACAAAAAGGAATAAAGTAAGACACTTATTTAAGCATCTTTCATTCTAAGCTGAGGTGTTCCTGATTTTTTCAACCAATAACCAGTGTCTCAGTTATCAATTATATTATTGGAAACTTCCTGAAACAGAGAAAAAAGTGAATCTATTTTATATAACTGCCAAAGCAGGGTGTGGTCCACAGTAATTTCAAATACTGTTGAGGATCTGTTCAGAGAAACAACCTCTGCATTTTTAGCACAGTCTTTAGTGCTAGTGTAGAACTTCCTTTCCAGCAAGGAAAAAGGAGTAGACGTGCAAATGTTAGCCTGAAAAATTCACCTTCCAGTTTTGCAGTGTCACTGACAGCTTGCATGGTATCCTTCCTTCAGGAAAAACGAATGCACCATGAACGACAGCCTTTTACAACTTCTGAGTACAAATAGCTGTTTTAACACTAAAATACAATTCTCTGCCAATTCAAACAAGATGGGTGGGTGCTGACTTCTCATGTTTTTAAAGGAAGACAACAATTTTTGTACTTTAAAAAAATTCCTAGCTTGCCAATAGTTTTTCATTCTTCAAACTATATCATTGTAAGTATTACTGCTGCATACCAAGATGTATTCCAGCACTATGGTGGGAAATAAAAAAAATAAAATAACACTGCTGAAATAAAGACAACTGCATGAAACAGCATGCGCTTTTCCTGAAAGAACAACTTTATTTGCAATGGAATATAGCAACAATAATTATTATACTGGGCCAAATCACTCCTTTCTGTGGTGTGGTGGGGAAGCGTGGCTGGGAGCCTTGAGGAAGGAAGATCCCGAGAGATTTCTCTTGAAGAATGCTATGCAACCCTGAGGAGTGGAGAAAGTCCTTCCTCCAAGTAGAAAGCAGAGGGTTTGGCTCTGGATCTATGGATCTCAGGGGATCTACTGAAGAAAGGTAGCAACTGGAACAGAAGTTCTGTCTCTGGCTTAGTTATGGGACTTGCCATTTTTCTTAGCTCTCACAGACTCCTTTGCTTACATCTGTTTCTGGCAATCCCTCCCCTCATCCCAAAGAGGGTCCTTAGTGCAGAGGAAGCTCAGCCTGAGAGGTACCACACCCTAAGGGCTATATTAACATCTGGATTACTTTGAACTTTCTGTGGAGTGGAGGAGTGATCATATCGACAGGCGCACAGTACAGGGCCTGCCTTATGATTACAGGCTCCAAGCAAATACTGGCCCCTTTCCCCTGGTGCTGCTGCTGAAAACATGCTGTTTGTAGAGCCGTGCAATCTGACAGGGGCTGTGATATACTGTTGGTGGAATTTGATGGGCAGGGAATGAGCTGTGGTCCTGCAGGATCCCCAAAAGCTCCTGGCCTCCAGTGTCTGCTTGTGACAAAAAACAGTCCTGAAGCAATCGATAGCCAGCTAATGGGAGAGGCATTGAGAAGGCAAAAAAACCAAAACAAAACATCATGCAAAACTTGTTGCTTCCCATTCAGTCTGAACAGGAAAACATTTGCTAGATCTATTTCCTCCTTTGGGATAAAACGCGACTCCACAGTATGCTGAAGCAGAGCCTATCAACATTTACTTCTCACCCATATTGTTTTTTTGTTTTTTTTAAAGAGACAGGTTAGGATGGTTACAGCATCTTCTCCTTCTCATTAGACTGAAAAGTACTAAAAAATACAGGAAAAGGAAAACCCTGGTTACAACTTTGAAGGGGGAAGGCCATAAGAAGGAGGAAGAAACGATGCTTCTTCAGTCATCTGACTCACCAGAGAGGCTGTTAAAGAAACATAACGTGTGCCCCAACCCTTCTGGAGCTCTTACAAGTTTTTACTCCAGTTTTTTCTACTGTCTTCCCCACGAGCTCTCCCTTTGGAATAGATAGGAAGAAACACACAATGCACGCAGCACAGGCAAGGAGGGGGAAAACCTGAGGTACAGTACAAAGCTGCTCATTGTTCTGGCTTAAAAAGAAATCCACATTCATGTTAAAGGACAAGCCATGCATTAATTGGGCTAGGAATCAGACCCCCCCCCCCCCCCCCCAAAAAAAAACAACCTTTTCTTGGTTTCAGTAAGCATGCTATGTTATATATCACAGCTACTCTTTTTGGAGAGGAAGGGATAACTGTTTAAAAACACACACATACAAAACTGTTCACATCGCTTTTCCTTTCCAGGCCTAAAAAAAGCAACCTTGTCCCTACCTACTTTTAGTTTCTATCCTGCCATAATCATCTGGGTTCCCCTCCGCCATGATTTTCTAGTGATCTGATAAGAAATCCAAGTGAAAACAATGAAATGATAACAAAGCCCACACAGAATGTATAATATTAAAACTCAGGCAAGAATCTGCAGGCAGATGTCTCATCTGGAACAAAAAGGTCCACAACAGCTTCTTTTCAGGTGCTCCTAAAAACACAGATACAACTCACACCTGTGTATTATTGTTCAAGACCTATTCACCACTAAAGATACGCTTAAATCCTAATCTGAAGGCTACGTACATAACTTCTGCCCGGGGGTGAATTGCACCGACAGAGAATAAAAGGGAAACAGTTTCTCCAAGCCATCTTCTGTGTTATTTGGTCACTTCAAAAACATGGCTTTAGATGTAATGAGATTTTGCATCAAAGCCCCTGGAGAGAAAAGAGGGTGGAAACGCGCTGGGTGGGAAGAAGAATGGATGATGCTATTCAAAGCCATCATCTCAAGCAAAGAGGAACTGAGGGGGCAAAAAATAGTTTTCCAACTTTCCAACTAACCTCTTTAGTACCAAGTCTGTCCCTGACACTGAAGTATAGGTGCTGGAGGACCCCAACTTCAGAGAAGGTAACTGGCAGCGTCACCTCACTGTCACCACTGCTGAAGCATCAAAATAGAGCAGCCTACAAAAAAAGGAAAAAGAAAAAAAAAAGAATAAAAAGAAAAAGAAAGAAAGGTAAGACAGCAGAATGGGACATTAAGCTGGTGGCACTTTCTTCTACTTATCAAGTGAAAAAGACACTGAGAAATGTACCCTCAATGCCTGAATGGCAATAAATGGCAGAATTTTCCAGGGGAGGGAGGAAATGGAAAACTATAGCTCTAAACTCATAAAAAAACAGAAAAATACATCTTTAAGGCTATCCTTCAACTACAGGAAAAAAGACCAGCCTGTCTTACGAACCTTTCATTTTATTATATGTTAGGCTCTAATAGCAATACAGTACTTGGTATATACAGCATACTCCTATGCAGCTGTAATGGTTTCTACTTTTACTTCTAAATAAAAAGAACAACCAAAATTACCTCCCACCCGAAACCTTCCTACTCAATTCTCATTCCTGCCCCTTAGCTCGGATGACCAAATCCAGGTGTGCCATAAAATATACAGGACTTGCAAAGTATTCAAATTAATAATGCTAAAGAAATCATGCCTCTGATTCACTATCATGCCCTGTCAGTATTGTACTACAGCAACTGCACTGAAGTCAGCAGAGTGACACTGGTATAACATTACAACAATGCCCTACTGAACCAGGCCACTTAACTTGTGAATTTCTTGGATGAGATTCATCACTCTAGTCCAGCTGTTTCTTGCTGCTGAAGAGACGCAGAACAGCCACAGCATTACTGAATTTGGCTTCTTTCTTGCCTTTTCAGCTTCATTTATTAAAACTTAATATTGCATCAATTCTTACTTATTTTATGATCTGGTAAATGTGCATCTTGTGGGAGGGAACTGCATCCCATGAAGAACTCATGACTTTCTGAGACAAGAATAGAGAACCTGACCTACTGTAAAAATTACTGAGAATTAAAACACAAAGTTGAGTGGTACAAGCCTGACTTTCCATTGCCTTGAACCTCACAGGGTTATGCACCCACCAAGTCTCTGTGAAGCCTCCCATGCTGACCAGATGACATTCTGGCTACAAGGTACAAGACACCAGGCAGTCAGATGCCGAGAAACAACCACTACTGAGCAGCCTGTATTCAGAATGTACGCAGTATTGCCAACTCTCGTGATTTTTGGCGTTGTTCTTAAAGTTTGCACTTTGGGAATGTGAAAAACGTAGCTGTCTTTTATATATGTATACAAAAATATAGAAAAGAAAGAGCTATGTTTTTCACACTCCTGAAGCGTAGACTTTGAGAATGCCAAAAATCACGAGAGCTGGCAACACTGAGTACGGGGACTTGCTGAAGAGTTCTCCCATGACTTTCTTACTCCCTCCAGTGGCAGCCACACCCGTATACAGAGTACCTCATTGCTAAGCAGGTGACACCAAAACTTGCTCAGGGGAAACCACCCCTCAGGCTTGCATTACAGTTCAATCAGCTTTGTGGTTTAGCTCATTTCCTGGGACAGGGTTTAGAAGAGACAGTTCTCCCTGTTCCAGCTGCTTGAAGAACTCGTTCAAGCGGAGAGGAGCCTGGGATTTGAAAGTCTGGAGAATTTTAGGGCTATAAGCAGCATTTCTACCTATACAATACTAAAAACAAATGCTATCAGGAAGAACGTGCAAGCAACAAACCAAACGCCCACTGAAGCGAAGGAGGAATTCTCTATCATTCCCTGGAACCCCTTAGGCAGCAGCAAGGCAGAGTTATAAATGTAGGTGGGGGAAAGGACTGTCTTCCTCCAAAGCATAAGGGGCTGACAGCCATGAAAGGAGGGCACCAGATTAGATGAACCTTTGGTGTAATCCAGTGCGTCTATTCCTGTATTCCCTTGCTACTTGTTAAAGGCAAACACAAAAGCAATACTGTCTGCCCTTATAAGAAGAACTGCTTTGCATGTGTTCAGAGAGCTAAGGCAGCTGTGTGGATGGCTTAGTGTTCCAGGAAGTTGATGTGTTTCTTGGCTTCAATTCTGGTTTGTTTGCCTTAGACGAAGTGGCAATCCATGAGAGTCCCTTCGCCTTCCCCCAGGCTGGCATTGGCTGCAATAATACAGAGGTCCTCGAGACGTCACACAGCATCTTTCACCAGACTGACAAGCCTTTCCCAGTCTTGAACATGATGATTCTGCTCTTTAGCCAGTACTGGCTCCAAGCCCACTGGGCAAGGAGGAGACTTTGGACAAAGATGAAGGAGACTATGGGAGTCTGGGACAATTCTCTTGAGACCAGCACAAGGCACTAACAGAGCTCTGTTTCTTAGGCTGAGATGCTTAAATTTCTCTGCCGACTCCCTCAAGCAGCCAGCTTTGGGGCAAGAGGAAGAGAAAAACCAAATCTCATTTCGTGCTGGGGTGAAGATCCAAAAATAGCAGGCAAGGAGTGTGGAACCTTGTGTGGGCAGAAGAGGCTAAGGAAGGAGCTAATAAATAAGGACATGCTTTCCCTTTTGTAGCCCTAGGTCTCCTTTCCCCCCGCTGAGCATCAGTGAGAAGCTAGAGGTAGCCCTACCTCTGGAGGGACAGAAGGGGAGGTAAAGAGGCACATGAGAGCCCAGACTGGCGCTGCTCCGGTAAGTTAGGTATCAAGTATCAAACTATCATTTTGTATCCCTGCCTTAGCCAGGAAAGAGGATGAGAACGTAAAATGGGAAACTATGCTGATCAAGAGGTTTGTAATTTGGGGTTTTTTTAAGTTTCAAAGACAAACAATATGGTCACATACACAACCACACAGAGGAAGAGCCATAATGCAACCAAATCATTAATACGAATAATCTTTAAACCTTCAGGGAGAAAAACAATGGTGTATGTTGAGATGTTGGCTACTCTAAAAGGAAAGGCCGTCGAGGCTCTGTGCTCTGGCAAATGGAGGTCCAAGGCTGGCCAAGCTCTGTGCTCTGGCATGTGGGGATCCCACACATCCAAGAGCTGGAAGGACAAAACAGATGAAGAAAAAGGAGGAAATCTTCTGGTGAGCACAGGGACTGGGGGAAATGAAAACCAAACAAACTTTGAATCCAAGACAAAATGCTCCTGGATTCTAAAAATGCATAGTGAAGCAAAGCTACAAGGGCTACTGAGCAGGACTAAAAGCTTGGCTGGATAATGGTAACAGAGAGGCTCAAATCCCAGATGATATGGCTAGGGATGTCTTGCCCTTTTAAGGTGGACCGAGAACAAGCATCTGTGCTCTAGCCTTGTAGCTGGAGCCTGTGCTCACTGGTTTCTGATGCAAATTGAAAAAAATGGGGATTTTTGTGCCTTATCAATTGGTCATGCAGATGCCGAGGCATCCACTGCAATGAATTGTCGTGAGACAATTGGTCTGGTTGTTTTCTTATTACAGCATCATGGAAACAGGAGGAGGAGGAACAAGAATGCCGAGATGAAGGAAAGCCACAAACTGATGTCAGATTGCTCACTGGCAATTGGTCTTTGCACCTGTTAGTCAGGAGGAAAGGGCTTGTCAGTCCCAACTGATGGATCAGATGAGCAGAAATGTAATCAGCCATGGCTTTTCAGTTTAAGAGCAGCTTCAGGGCAGCTAGAGGGCAGCTTCCCCCAGACTTTAAAAAGCGGGGTTTAAACATTCAAATCTTGGTAAGAAGGTAGTTTGTGAGCAAACTCTTATATTGGCTTCTTTTTCCATAGCCAGACCTGTGTCTGCTTCAACAATGATAGGCAGGGAAGCGATTAGAAAAAAAAGCAGGATGATCTGTGTGAACCGTGCAGAGGCAGCAGCAGTGAAGCTCCTGCAATGCATCTTTTGGGGGAGCTGAGGTGAAGATCCACTGTCACTCCTGAGAGATCCTTTGCCAGAACCCAAAACAGAGATAGAGATAGAGAAATTTATCTACAGGGGAAAAAATTATTGGTAAAAGTAGCTTTGGAATTAAATAAACTAAACTAGGAAAGGGTATGCTCATCATGCCTGTGAAACTATTCCTGTGTCACTATGCTGATCAAATTCTGTCCCCAAATGGGACAGGTTCAGCAATGCACATTTTGGCAGAGTACCCCCACAAACCTTTCAACGCAGGTAGTGAAGCACCTCTGCCCCGAAGCACATGCACAGTACCAATCTCAGGGCTCTCACACTGGAACACCGTACACGGGAGCAGCCCAAAGTACTTGCCACATACAAGATGAATCAGTAAAAACTATGCGTGACTTTAGACACTAGGATAGAAAATACAGGAATAATAATAATCATTTAAAAAACGATCATTTCAAGGTGGCTGTGATATCAACTCTCAGGATTTTAAAATTACAAGTTTTGTTACCACTTGTTAATCTTGACTTTTGCTTAAAAAGACGTTTCTAACCTGCAGAGTTGGAAAGAAACATTAGAAAAGGTGAACCCTACATGTTAAAAAAAAGCCAAAAGAAAGAACCCTAGCTTATGAGGGGACGGCTCCTCCAATCTCAAGCCGTTTAAACTAGTTGTGATTTCAAGGGCTCACGATTTCTGAACGCTTGGGGGATGTCGATTCAACAGTGGAGAAAAATCCTTTTACTATAGCAACTGTTTTACACCTCTTGGCACATACACAATGGAATTGTTTCCTCTATTTTTTAATGAAAATCCTTAGTACAGTCTAAAGTATAATATTCCTAAAATTTTATTTCTAAGCTAACATAGTCAACATCCCCCTTCCAGGGCTACTCTTTACAAATTTACCAGATTCATTTTAAGGGGAGAGAGGTCCATTTAATTTACACACACATACTCACAGACATATCCACCCTCCCCACACCAAATTACTTAAGAGTTTGCAGCAATTCTTGCTGCTCTTTTCCAGGGAGCACGACTTGCTGACAGGATTAACTACTGCCAGACTCAGAAAACTGGAAGACAGCTGCCACATGGCAGCCATTTATTACAAAGCACCATTCCTCTCAAGTCAGGAAAGACAGACCCTCTTATTTTCATCTGTATTATCAGCAGGGTTTCTTTGCTTCACAGACATTAGTAACAAGGCTTTTTCTAAACAAACACCCTCTTTTCTCCCCCATCTTGTTAACATCATCATCTTCCTGTCTTCTGCTTCTGGCTGAGCATGAGAACTATCCCATCATGTATTCCAGATAAAATCTCAATTAAGACCATTAAAAGGTTACCATTCATAAAAGCGTGTGCACGTGCACACATACACACACCACTCCACAGTAAAAAAATTAATTAGGACATTTTAGTTAAAGAATAAAGTTTAATTCTTTTTTAAATCTCCCAAAAAAGAAAGCGAAACTGCTACAAAGGAGTCAGGGTTTTACAACTGACCCCCTCAAACTCAGCCCAAAGATATGTTTTTTTCACTCTGGCGTCCCCTTATTCATCTATAAAACTTGATATGGACTATCACTGTCTCTGGTTAACTGCTGAGCCTCCAACCCTTTCATCCTTCTCCAGCCTATGTAACTTGAAAATACATATAGGATTGAGGCCTGACACTACTCCACTCAACCATCCCATTCTACAGTTTTGCATTTCCTTCTCCAAATAGCTTTCTCAGGCATCACCCTCTTATATTCCCTTCTCAAAATGAAATACAAATATGCCCCAGACACCATTTCCATTAACATTCAATATCACAGTGCATGTTAATCATTCCCCATCTTCTGGTTTTAAGCCCCACTCCAGAGATGCTGGCCAGCTGTGTAATTTTACCCTGTGCCTGTGCATTGATGAGTGCACACGCGCAAACACGCACACTTTTATCCGTGTGCACACGCACACGTGCAAACACGCACTTTTATCCGTGTGCACACGCACACGTGCAAACATGTGCACTTTTATCCTCAACATGCATATGTCACAGACACCAAGAGTACCACAGGGACTCAAACTGAGGTTTACAACTTCTGCAAAAAGGGTAAAGAATCAGCCCATGTATAAAATGTATATTTTCATTAGAAGTATTTCACAGCGCCAAAACAGTTGTATTATTAGTGGACAGATTAACATAATCTTTTAGATAGGCAAGTTTAAGGTTGTTTGTGGAGTCTTCATTCTGAAATGTTTAAATTTGGTTTTCTATTCTAAACAGGATAATTTACTTCTAAATGTATATATAAGTCAACAGGCTACTAAACTTTCCAAACTATTGCTTTTGAAGTTTTGAGAACCTCAGATGCAAGACTTCTCTTAACAATGCACTTCACTATTGCTCCTCTTTACTTTTTAAAAACAAATTGTTTTGTAATCTTACTCATTTTCATGATTACAACGAAATGAAACAAGACCGTTTAAGTGGATTAGGAGCAACCGGTTCTGCATGAACCCTCAAGCGACCTGATGTACAGGGTTCATCAAGGCTCCTAGTGACTAAACGATGAAAAAAGCAGCATATACAGGGCTAGTTTTCATAGAAAGGAAGCCTAGATGTCAATTTTCAGCTTCTAGAAATCAGAAGCTCCCCTGTCAGAGGAGCTTGGGACATGTTTTCCAAGGCATCTTCAGCTTGAGGATGGGGAAAGGAGACAAAACAAAACCAAGCAAATCTTGTGAACTTCTAAGTTCCTTGTATTCCTTTCGGTCTAACAGACTTTACAAGACCCACAGACATGTCTCTAAAAGGGATTTTTCAAAGTACAGAGGCCTACACTAATAAACCCAGTGAAGAATCTATGAAGGTCAGCATGGAGCCAAAGCACTATAAGCCATGTGTACGGATGGTATGGGATGACAACCCCCCCCCCCCCAAAAAAACCAAAAAAAAAAAAAACAGCTAGAGAGGCCTGGCC
>NW_005842136.1:1822785-1828106 GCF_000455745.1 Alligator sinensis | reverse complement strand
CAGCAGGAAAAGGCTTGCTGACCTTTGAAACTGTCTGTTTGGAGTAGTCTTAAGAGCTACTTGGCTGCTAGGACCATAATCTCTTGTCTACCTTGGCGGAGCAAACACTGAACTCAGAAGGATTGTGACCATTTGTATCACAAAGGAGTCTGGCCCTGGGAACTTAAGAGATATATGGATGCATCAGTAAAGGAATCTGTCAACCACAGCTATCTGGACTGAAAGGTGCTTATAAACCCGTGCAGACTACGACTGCCCTACTCATTCTCTCTGTTGAAGGTTCAATATGCACAGGCTCCATTTCCTACCATGTAATGCTCCAGCTGTTTGGCTCAAGGTGGCAAGATGCAACCTGCAGCTTCCACAAGCCACACCTCTAGCACAAAAATTAGGACACCTGCAATGTTTTTCTCTTACATAGAAATTTAGGTATAGTCTTCAACATGTGTGGCTCTGGGTACAGAAGAGCCTGGACACCTGCGATATATCTGCACACTGCAATGAATTGCAGGAAGTTTATTTTAAGAACGCTGGGGGAAAAAAAAAAAAACAGAAAAAAAAATGATGAACAGGTTTCTTTGGTGAGTGACTGAAGTTTCATGCAGCTCGCTTTCCAGCCAGAAATGCCGGCTGCTGGTCCAAAACCATCTTCTTCCCCTTCCAAAAAATTCCTCTGCTACTACCTCACACATTAGCAGCAAATGGAGGATACAGACAACTCTTTCTACAATCCATTTATGAAGAGGGCTACTTGCTTCTTTTTCCCTGCTCTCACAGAGACAAATTGAACAGCCAAACAAAACCTGTTTCAGGCCTAATAAAAAATTACATTTCCAGCAGACCTGATTTTAGGAGATGCAAGCACAACAGGTATATACATATATAAAATGTAAGATATAAAATAGTGAGTCAGCTAATTGTCATTTTTATAGACGTACATATAAGATAGCAATGTTACATTTGTTATTTTACAGATGCTGACCATGATACCACAATTTAAACTTGCTATGATGAACAATGTCCCTGTGTGTCCTCTCTCTCCCCTCCTCACTCTCAGGCAGACACATGCACCCTTCTCTAATTTTAAGATAAAGTCATTTGTAATTCTTGAACAGGTGGTCTGGCTCTCCAATTTTGAGCCAGTATATATTATTACAGTGTAATTCCACCAACTTCAGTGGGGCCACTCATAACCTACATCAGCATGGGAGGGCGGAAGAAAAAAAAAAAAAAAATCAGACCTAGAGAACATTCAAGTGAGCTGAGAAAAGTTCAGCAGTGGTTTGCAGAATAGGTCACAACTATGAAAGCTTTTATTGTATTTATCCTCTATTGGAGACCAGTGGAACTTGAAGACTGCATCCTCTGTTCCTGGTTCTCAGGGGCATACATTAAGTGTGAAAACGCCACGGTTGAGCTGGACTTTGACTCTGCAACATTAAACAGTAGCATAGGATGAAATGGCAGGAGACAGTGATCCAAAAATAAGTTCAGCTTCCAATTCAGATCTCAGCCTCCCACAATATATAATATTTTGGTTAGTTTCAGGGGAGATGTCATACTGTAATCAAGGGACTGCTATTAGAACAACATCTCTGAATGAGCTAAAATGAAAAAGCTGCTGAAAAAAGTAAAACCACCAACTCCAAATAAAAGTGACTTAGAGTGATGTGGCATAACGCTACTAATTTCACAAATGATCATGTAACACTTCTCTACTTAGCACTGAGCTGAGCTGGCCCCACTCATTTCACTTCGAGAAAGTGTAATTTTTCTCTTGCTTTCAGAAACCGATCACCTGTCACTTACTGCCAGCTAAAGCAGTATCTAGTGATCTCCGTGTCAGACTACTATGAAGTGGCACTGTATAATTTACTACGTTTATTAAAGGTAAACTATATACGCTACATGCATCTGCACACACACGGAGGACACCCCTGAGAGGTGATGTCACCTGAGCTTTTTGTTGCCGATACAAAATGCTACACAATGATAGACCCCCACCTACATATTCCAAGAGGCCTAGCCAAAATGAGAGAGAAAAAATGAAATCCACCCATACGGCCCCCAAAAACCAAACACAGGTAACTTCTAAAATACCAGAAAGGACTTTAAAAGAGCAGTAAGACAGTTCCCCTAGGTTGGGGGAATCCTGAGGGTTATTATGCCTCTGAGGGTAGTCACAGGGCTCTGTGGTGTCTGTGTTTTATACCTTAGTACACTCAGGGGAGTAATTAGTTCATGATAACTGTGCTCCCTGGGGTGCCTAATTGCTTAACTGTCTTAACAAAACAAAAAGGGCTGTGCAAGCCTAAATCACAGTAGATTAAAGAAACGCTAATCTCAAGAACAGCCAAACTGTATTTGCTCTTTTTCTGAAACCAGCAAACATTACGTTTTGCCCACATATGGCACATGCAGAGCTCAGAAGCTGCAGATTTGAGCACGTACGTGCTACTAAATTGGTAACAAATGCTCTTAGCATTTTCTTTCCCAAGACACCACCACTACGATGATACAGGAAAAGGAGAGGAAAAAAATACAGTAAATAGAGATCAGATGACTTGAAATACTAGTTCCATTCATTTAAACTCTTCTCCTAATTATTACACAGCCTACAATCAAGAATGAACTTCAGATAGAAGAGTGGGGAAGAGAATGGATGATTGGATCCTGGTGGCATTTGAAAATAAAAATCCCAGTCAGAAGCAGCTGCTTAAGAGTTTCAGAAGGCCACGAGTTTCAAGAGTTGCTTGCTGTGAAGTGACTATGCACACAGTTAATGCAGCCATATTTAAGCATTTTGCGTATGATGAAACAAAGGGCCCGATTCTTCTCTCTCTTTTGCTGGCTTTACACAAGCACGACTCCAAGGACCTCAGCAGAGATGCTGCTGCCTTGCATGAAGGTAAATAAAAAGAGGGGCAGGGAAAAATTCAGGCCTGATATGTATCTTTCAAAGTTCTTGAACAGCTTAGATATGAAAGCGTCCTTCTCCAAAAAGACAACCCTGTTCTCCTCTGTCCTTTTATCTTTCCTTAACAGTTTGCCATCCAGTGATAGGAGGGAACCCCAGCTGCAACAGCCTACGCTTTTATCTTCTGCTGACCATGCAGCAACACAAAGCTGAGTGCTGGATTTCCTGCTGCTTGCCTAAAGGGGCTGTTCAGCTTGTTTAAATATTACTTGCCTTGGAAGCCTTGGAGTTGTGCCCAAGCAATGTACTGTATCTTCCCAGCATCCATTTCAGCATGTACTTTAAAGGTCTCTAAGTTCGATGTACTATGCCCTGCCTCGCTACGGGAGGGGCTTGATGCTTTTAGAAAAAAATCAACTTGTTTTTTCCCCCACCTCTTTCCACATGCTGCACACTGCTGCAGAGCCAACAAAAGGCTCCTCCTTGCACACTGCTTTCAGTTCAATAAAGCGAACTAACTACGTCTGAGGAAAGCATGTTCTGCTACAAAAGACTGTTGGTAGGAAGCAAGCAAATACCACGTACCACATAGCAGCAGCTGTCAGTGAACAGCTTAGGACTACACAGCGGTAGCAGTAGCACGTTACTCGTCGATCACAGCCCAGTGACCCCTAATTGCACCACACTTGGAACTCAATCTGGAGACTTCTTTAACTTTACCTGTCCCTTGAAGCAGCTAAAGCCTGAGCCTGTACGATACAACTATGGTGACCAACCCCCAAGCAGAGAGAGGGCATGCATGCATGTCTCCATGCAGTGTGACTGAGCGAACGATGGCAGCTGATAGCACGTGCCTGCAAGGACTCATTTCAGAATGATTCAACCTCCCTGATAACGCTCGTTGTGGCAGAAGGATCCAGTGCTCCCGTGAGGCCTACCTGGAATTACACTGTAGTGGCACACAGTGTCCCGAACCCCTCGAGCCCCTCCCTGCTTCCCCAAGAATCAAAGTTTGCAGCTGACCAGAAGGAAATGGGAAATGCTGGCTGGAGAAAGAGAATCCATGCATGTACACATAGGGTTGCAGGAACCCACCCGGGCTGAAAACAGTTCTTCCTTGACAGAGCTCTCGGGAAAAGTGGCAGTACAAACTAACTTTTCAAAAAGCACCACACTAGTAAGTCAATATTCTGCAAGTCATTGGTAGGTCACTGAACTAAATAAATATCACATATATGAAGCACAAATAAACCAAGAAATTAGTGAAACGGCCACTCCTTCACAAAAAGGGGAGGAGGCAGCTGTGGCAACAGCAGTAGCTAATGAGAAATCCAGGGGAAAATGCAGATAACAGAACTTTTATTTCTTCCAACAATCAAGGTCTATTCCAAATGTTTTTTTCCTATCTCTTTGCATTTGGGAACTTCTGTAAAGTGGGTTCATGCTAACTGTGCTCTCTCAAAGTTCAAGCTGAAACAATCAAATAGGGCCTCACCAAAAAAAAACCCCACACCTTCTTTTAATCTCAAAAAAGAAAAAGATCCTTCACAAACCATTTAAAAATGTTCCATTTGCACAAGTACTCAATTACCAAACCACCAAGGCTGAATCTTGGCTACAAGGTCAATGAGGAGATAACCTTGGCTAATGGCATCAATCCACATTAGCCCATCCGCAGCAAAATATGGCCCACCTATTCAGCATCCTAATATATACCCAGCCCTCACCTTAGTCTGGGGCTGATAAACAGTTGATACGAATGAAGAAGAGATAAAAATCCAGATTCAAAACTCTCTTGTGAAACTTTTGAACATTTAATGCTTACTAGGAAAGCTCAGTAAACATGATTCACGAGCACCCTGCAAGAACATGCAACTTGCAGATGCTTCATTGGCATCTTTGTATGAAAGGGAACAGCTTACTATATATTATTTTCATACATAATAGAATCTCACACACACACCCCCGCCCAATATAAACAGAAATCACAAACATACTTAAGATTGCGGTGGCAAAGAAATGCCAGGCAAGAGGTGAAAATTTCTTTTCATCCATTCTGCTGTGGGAGCAATGAAAGGTCTGGGCTGAAGGGCTTCATGTTTTTCTGTTCCTGGGCTCCGATACTGCAGTACAATGAGATGAGTTAAAGATGGAGTGGCAGTGAGTCAAGTGCAAGCTTGTGACCAGTTCTATTTCCACACACTTCATGCTTAGAATGTCTTTGCTGTCTCTGTCCTGCAAAGAACCCTCTTTTCATTCAAAAACCTACTTGAAACTCATTTCTTCAAAGCCTGCTGATAATGCTCTTCCTAAGCAAGAAATATATATGTTAAGTAGATAGCTATTTACACTGTACAGTTACTGAGTTGTGCCCAAACTGAACAAGAGAAGGGACACCCCCCCC
>NW_005842136.1:1783014-1822754 GCF_000455745.1 Alligator sinensis | reverse complement strand
AACAAAGAGGGCCCCCCCCCCCCCCCCCATGCCACAGACTTCAGACCATTTAACCTAGGATCTGTTCATTCTTTGCTCAAGTGCAAGATTCAGTTAAACACTGAGATGTGCAGGAGCACTCAGGATTTACCACTTAAACACAAACTCCTTAGTTAAGAACTGTGTCTTCCTCCACTTTTTATATAGAACCAAGTGTGCAGATGATGCATCAAAATGTCTGCACATTTGCTGAACTGGACAACATCCTTCCATTTCTTTAAGCTCCATTTTTCTGCATAACAACTCATCTGGAGCACTGAAGATGTTTTCAAAACACACTATTTGCCAACCTTTTACCTATTATGCGATGCAATGGGAATAGTGCACATGTTCTGGGCTACATAGTTAGCCACTTCCAGTCAAAAAAATGCAAAAAGGGGCATCAATACTGGGGGGGGCAGGGAGCAGAGCATAATTTCGACTACATTCTGTCTAACTATCTGCAGCACTGTTAGCCTCACTCCTACTGCATTGGCCCTTCTAGCAGTCAACTATGACATCGTGTTTAGGTAGCAAACCATAAATGTTACACAGAGCAGGAGACACAGACCATCAGCTGTTTCTGCACTAGAATTATTACATTGACAGAGCAGAACCATTTTGCTCCATGAACCGCTGCAATGTTTTAACTTCAGCGCACAACTCTGGGAGAGGGAAAAGTTATGCACTACTTACAGCAGAGAGACCACAGTGATTTCTGTTCTGTTCTAACAAAAAACACTCCACCGTGAAAGAAAGGTTTTGAGGGGGAAGCACTTTTTTGTGCTAATCAAAAGTTAAGAAATCAGATTAACAGGGTTGTAATCAGCTCTTCCTTCCCCCTCCAAACAACAGCAGAGAGCCTTGTGCCACTATGCACCACTGGCCTCTACAGCAGCACCAAGAAAACCATTCTGAATCACTGCCCTTCGAATTGCAAAGCTACTTCTGGCCTTTTCCCTTCAGGCAGGAGCTGCTCTCATGCTTTTTATTTCTCATTTTTAAAAACTTCTGCTCCTAATAAAAAAGTTAGTTGCAGTACCATCATTGCCTTGCATTGCAATATTCTCCAGTAAACTGAGTAATTAGCAGGCCCATCCTGACCCCTCAGCTCCTACCAGGCCTGTAAGTGATGCAAGTACTTTGCTTCAACTCTTCCTCCATTTTAGTTTTGTCTTAAAACAGACTGGTGAAAGTGTACAATTCCAAGATGATTTTTCACATTGGGCTGCAAATGCAAATGTATCCATTGGCCTGGCTTGAAGAAATATTTACAAATGTTAGCAACTGAACAGTTCATTAAAGCAATGGTTTTCATGGAATCATAAAAGTCACAGAAAATTATGGTTGGAAGAGACTGTAGGAGGTCATCTAGTCCAACCCCCTGCTCAAAGCAGAACCCATCCCCAACTAAATGATTCCAGCTAGGGCTTTGTTGAGCTGGGCCTTAAAAACTTCCAAGGATGAGGATCCCACCACCTCTCTAGGCAACCTGTTCCAGTACACCCTCGACCTGTGGTCCGGAGATCCCTGCGCGTCCATAAGCTATGTCTGTGAGGTCCACAAAAGATGACTATGATCAATCAAAAGTATGTGAATATCCACACTTACAATTCAAAGGGGTGTGCACCTCCATTCAGATTTTGTGGGGGGTCCCCCCACAAAAAAAGGTTAAAAACCACCGCATTAGAGAAGTGTTCAAGTTCAGGCTTAAGTAGTGCTTAACATCTGTTTAGGCAGAGCAAAAAAACAGAAAAATATCTGACGCTATCTTTGTCTTCTAACTTTGTAGCAAAACTAATAGTGCCAAAGGCACATCCCAGGCAGGTACTGACCCCTGCTCTAATCTAGAAAACAATTTTTGGGGGACTAAGAAGCAAGATGGTGGTGAGGTGCGGGGACCAACATAAGCCCCCAAATCACTACTTCTATAGATAAGTGGCAATACATTGAATAATGGAAATGAATAGAGAAGGCAATATTATCATGCCTTCATGACACCGTGAGCATCCCAGTTCAAAGGAAAATATTCAGAGGTTGACTATGTCAAATTATTTGCAAATCTGCTTCTTGATCTAATACTTCCTATTTAACACAATGCGCAAAAATAATAAATCCCTTCCGCAGACATTACTAAAAAAAAGTTTTAATCAAAGCAACATCTTTGTGGGCCCAGAATTTAAAAAAGAACCTCCCCCTCCCCCCAAAACAATTTAGAGTTGCCATCTTCACAGGAGCAAAAATACATGCAGATGGGGCGGGGGGTGTTAAACAAGAAGGAAGCAGGAAAGGAAATGCATACTGATACGAACAAACTCTTACAGGTCAGAAAACCAAACTCCTGGCTAACAGAGCAGAACTTCTATGAGCACAAGGAGCACACACACCTCCGAAGAACCCTCTTCCCACCCCACCTCCTCAATATTGTTTTATTTATTGTAGTTTAAAAAACTGGACAACAGATTTCTAACCATGCATCTGAAAAATTGGCTAACAGTATGTCACCCAACCTACCACATGAACAAACCACCAACGAATAAAGCTAGTGGTGAATTGCAAATTTTGCTTCACTGAAGTGTTAATGGCAGCTTCCACTGCTGCACTGCTAAAACACCCACTCCAAGCAGTCAGACTTACAAGTGTGTATAAATTCCTACACATCTGCTTCTACCTGGTGGATTACAGGAGATGGAGGACAGTATTTTTAAAACAAACATGTATGACTACCTCTAAAATTAGTCTCCTGGTAATTTGTAGGCAATACACTATATATATTACAGTATATTTACACTATATAAATAACTGTTAAAATCAGTTTTCAGTTCAGCTTTGCATGTTGTACACAGAGTCTATGTGGCAAGGAGAAAAATAATAAAATGCTTTTGCTTTCATTTTAATGAAAGCAGAGAAACTCCCCTCTGCAATATCATTCTTCATACGAGTGTACTTAATCCTTAGCTAAGATGCTATTTTTTTAAAAGCAGCAGATCAAGGACTTCACAAAAACATGCAGATCTTTCCACTGTCTTATTTTTAGCAATCTAGAACCAAACAAACATAATTATCAAGAAATAAATGGAGGGAAGGGGCTGTCTGTTGACTGTTCTATCAACTCCTGGCTATGAAACATGAACTAGAGGTTATTACTGCTTTGGGGCACTACATTCAAAGGATAAAAAGATCTATAAGATCTTATTTTTTATTTTAAAAACTTTGAAATCAGCCTAGTTCTCCACCTCCTTGCCCTTGCTAAGGAACCCTGCAATTTTAGCATTACTGGTATATTCCAGTGTCACCTGCATATTTCTTAAGGTACCAACCTCTCTCTGTCCCAACCTCAGAGCATCAGCGGGACCGTGATATGTCTGCTCTAAGTTCACAGAAAAGCCACCTCAGAGCTCCTAAGGGGTGCTGTCATCTTTTCATGTCCTGTCACCATGTTCAAAGTTGCATAATGTTGCTGGATCTGTTGCTTTAATGGGGTTATTGATGTGTGGTCCTACAGGTATGACATGCCACTTCGCTCTAGATCCTCTTAGTATATGGAAGGAAAAGTAAATATTGCTGTAGAAACACTCCCCCTTCTTATCTCAGTAAAACACTGCAATCAGAAGGCTGTAATTACAAACTAAGGGCCTAGTATCGCAATTGGGTTTTCACCAGCAGACCCCTGCTCTGCTTCCTCAGATCTAAAGAAGCTTCACACCTGAATAAGAGTCTGGCCTGGCAAAGCAGCTTGTGAAACTGGGCCCCCAAGTAGGTAGATGCAGTATAAAGTTTGTTTACATGAGGTACATAAATACATAATCTTTTTTTTCTCTAATTAAAAAAAACTGCCGAAGAGTTCCTTGTTCCTGTTTAGCAAACTGCAAATTTGGGGAAAGTACTTTCAAGTTACTTACTAAGTCTAGAGTGGCTGGCTGGCCCTTTAAATGTTTGACACCTTCATGAGAAGGACAAGTTACTGCATAGGGACAAATTTTACAAAAAGAAAGTTTTTATGCTGTTATTACAAGTGCAAGGCAGACAATTCAGTAAACAACTATATAATTTGCATGCGTCTGGGATGATTTAGCAGCAGCATCTATGATGGGAATGAGACTAGATGATCCTTGAAGTCCCATCCAACAGTGATTCTACAAGCAACAGCACATACACCACACAATGTGTTAAGAGGAAGGCCCTTAATTGATGAAGCAAGACACAGAATTGCAAGATTTCATCTGAAGGTTGAAACAGCATGCAGAGTTTAGATCAATGTAATTCCAGTCTAGACTCATCTCCTGCTTATGTAAATGAGGCAGAGATCTGCCCTTCATGCAACTGATGGTAAATATAAAAAATATTTCCATTTATCCAGCCAATATGTTTTAATTCTCATGGTGATAGCACTCAGTGTTAATACAGAACTCCTTCCTGTCTCCCACTTGTAAAAAGTTAAACCCATCCCTTACCAGGACATTTTTATACCTTCAAAGAATTTGAGACCTTGCTGAAATATTCTCCAAAAAATTCAATACAAAATAAAGTTCAGTAAAATTTGTAAGCAACTAAGAACAGTTTTAAAGTGGGAAGTGTCAAACAGCCTCAAACACTATCCATTCTTGTCAGAACTCTTCCTCACCTGTTCAACTGCTGCTTTCTTGATACACTAAAATTAGGAGCCCCTGTTTGGCAAAGGGAAACTGGATCCATTTGTCCCCCTTTAGAACCCTAATTCCAAATTTGTGAAAAAGTGCTCTCTCTGAAGCAGTCAGAAGACCAGACCCAAATTAAAAATTACTGGGACCGCCAAACTCAAACATTGAAAGAATCCACTAGTTGGGTCCAAAAAAAATCTCATGAGAGTAACAGACTTGCACAAATAAATACTTGCACAAATAAATGCCCATGAAACAAAGAAGGCTAGAAACCATCTCTCTAAAAACAAAGCTTGCTGAAACGCTCATATAAATCACATGACTCCAGGAGCTGCAGCTTTAAGGAAGTATGGACCATGAGACTTATTAAAACTGAAAGTTGACAACACTAATTATTTTCCTTATTTTTCTTTCTCTCTACATACAGTGTTTTTTCAAATGGAAGTTACTCTGCCATTCAGAAATGATAAACTTTATAGAGAGAGCCTTCCCATTCCAGAAGGGCAGTATATTTGTATGTATGTGTGGCATACACGTAATCCAGCAGTTATTCACCCGGCAGCAATTTATTTTCAAGCATTAAACTAACGTAAAAAAATGAACTTATTCTCAAGGCCTAATGTCAAGTTTGTCCATCCCTTGTGTTCTCCCAGGAGGGTAAAGCATTCAGAAACAGCTGACATTTTCCTGGTTTTTATTAATTCAGTGCTGCAGTCAGTCAGGCAGCAGGGTTGGCCTCTATTAGGCAGTACTGACGCATTCTCAAATAAACCTGAGGGGATGATTTATGTTTAATGCACATGTTATATCGCATTTGTGTTAATTACTGCATGCAAAGCTCCTGTTTCCTTTTAAGAACTCCAAAGCAGAGCGTGCTGTTTTGTTTTGCAGTTTTTTGCTTTCAGATATTTCTCAAAACATAGCCACTCCTTCGCCCTCCACCATTTACTCAGAAAGGTTAAAGCTCACTGATCTTATGATGGATGCAAGGCCTTTGATGAAGCAAGAGTTGTTAACTGCTCCTTGAAACAGTCTGATTAAAGATCAAACAAGTTAGAGGCTAAAACCCTCTACCAGAAACTTTAAAATCCACATGCAAACTCTCGTCTCATCATCTCAAATGCTAGACCAGTGTTTCTCAAGTCTCAGGAATCCCTTGTCCAACTGGAGGCACCCCTCAGATAATGCCAGCTCTTAGTTTTAATTCATTTTTTTTTACTACAGAAAGATAATCGAACAAATTTGCTGTGGCAAAGAATTTAGAAGGACCACAACAGGTCAGAATATCTTTAACACTATGGATTCCTTTTTGAAATCTCTGGGTTTAATCTTATGAATCATGTTTACACACCTAACAGTGTGGCACACCACAGCACCCTTGAAAGGGTCTCAGGCCACACCAGGGTGATGTAAAACCCTAGTTGAGAATCACTGTGCTAAACAATAATGGTCTAACAGAAGTTACCTTAAAACAAAAAAATAATTGCCCCTCTCCCCAACCAGCAAAAGCCACCAGATGGACCTCACCACCTGTTAAGCCATGAATAAGGTTTCTGAAGTAATCAAATAAATAATAAATAAGAGGGATGCAGGGGAAGACAGAAAAATCTCAGAATATAAACCGGGGGGGGGCAAGGCTTTTGAAGTTCTACTTCTTTTGTTTTGGCAAGACCCTAGCATCCTGTTCTATCAAAACTCTTCCCATTAAAATTTAGGATTTTTATCTCACCCGATGTAACATTAAATGTCACTAACAACAGGTTGACTTCATATAGACAGTGCATAAATTTTCTCCCCTCTCCCATCCTTGTGTGTCTACCTGTACAACAAAAGTTGCCACCTTTAAGAACATAAATTCAGAACAGAGCTACAGTAAAATTAAACTGGTGGTCACCTCCTGAGGTCATAAAGTAACTGGTAACACAAGTCCATAATTAAATGAACGTACATTTTTTTTATTTGTTTGACATCATTTCCTCTTCCTCTAGCTGAAAACAAAACAAAAAAGCAACATTCCCATAAGTGGAGATTAACTGTTGCCTCTTAATTCCTGTTCAACAAGCAAATTGCAAATTCGACTTCAAACACTGCCCTCAGAGGCACAAAGGTCCAAAATGCTGCAAGAAAAGCATCTTTTCTGCATGAAACTATGAAACCTCAGTTTCACAAAGGTTTCAATCCTTTTCAAACAAACTACACACAGGGCACATCTACACATGCACTTTACTGCACAGTAGACTTAATCTGCTTTGCAGTAAAGCATCACTGTCTACAAGTCCACGGCAATTAGGCCAGCATGAACTAATTTACTACACCATTGGACAGTCCCATCAGACATAAGTACTATCCGATTGCTGAGTAACTTACTGCACTTAAGTGCATGTGTAGATGGCCCACCACAGATGGTGACATCCAGATTAATTTACTGTGGCTCAAACCATACCAGTTTATTCAGTAGTATTTATCACATGTGCAGACACACCTACACACACCCGAAATATATCACTTAAATTTAATTTAGCTGCTCTGTAAGGGGTTTTGATTTGTTTGGTTTTTAAACCCATGACCACTTGGAGTTTTTGAGCTTTGCTGCTTTGATACCAAGAAGTGTGATTTTTTTTTTTTTTTTTGATAAAAGGAACTTGTGCTTTGCTCACATTCATTCACTTAACACCAAGCCCATCAGGTACAAACATGAGGAGATATTATCTACATGGGACAGCACACTCACAAAGAATTGAGCACTCTCCCTACCACTGCACCCTGACATCAGGAAGTTTGTAACAGCAAGAGCATGCTTATACTGAAGCTGACCCTGCTGGGATTTAGCAGTCCAATACTGATCCCACCAGTTAAAGTCAGAAGTAATTTCACTGAAATCAAACCAGTGTAAGCCACTAGCACCAGGCCATCTGACCACTAAAGCTATCTCTCTTCTCCAGCATTCTTATTCTGGTTAGCTTGTTCAAATGCATTCCTGAAGAATTGCCTTTTTCCAGTGCCATGCTGAAATGAAATTATTCAAGTGCTATTAAGCCTCACCATTTATTACTATATTCTGCACTATCCAGACACAGAACAGACAGTCCCTGAATAACAAGCACACAATCTAAGGTGTTATTTTGGAAACTGTTCCTAGTCTGGAAAAAGACCCCTGCAATTGCAAAGAATCCTGCTAACTTCAACAGGACTCCACACAGCTGTCAGCATCCAACCACGTGGAGCTATGCACAGAATCAGGCCCAGAATAAACAATCAACATACAGCACATGTAATGATATACAGCCACTGATGTATACAATCCTTTTATATGCACACTCATGCTACACACACATACACCTCTTGTTTTCATCTACAAAAAACAATACTAACTCTATCTGACTTCTCTGCCTACCCGTTAACAGTGTAAGCGAGTCTTAAGAAAGGATTTAAGATGGGAGAATGTAAAAAAGTTTAAGAAGTCAGAAGATGTAATAAGTGTACAAAGATACAACTGTTAGAGACCAGATCGCCTCAGTACAGCAAAGAGAAAACTGATTATTCTGTTCCTCTACAGCATTAGTAACTTCTCAAACAAAGAAGCTTGATCAAGGCAGACAGAGAGGGGCTTATCAGCTTAGGAAATGGGAAGGATGGTCCAATTAACTGCCAAGCAGTCAGACATAATTCATCCTGATGAGGCCAATGAGAGGAGACAAGTCAGAGAAAATGCATGTCCCATCCATTTATGTAATACCCAAACATTCTCTTGCTGCAAACTTATCCTCTTCCCACAACTTTGTCTAAATAAGGACGAAGTCATCAAGTGAAAATGTATCTCTGTCCAGGCATGTAAAGGTAATGGTACCTTATGTTGATTAAGTTCCCCCTTAGCGGTACAGACGGCAGCTCAGCACACTGCTAGATGCAGTATCCAGAAGCCACGGATGAGTAGCACAGGAAGCCTTGCAATAGTTATCTTGTGTGTATGTCATGTCATTGCACTGATGTGGTGATGTGGGGTTCTCTGTGTTACCTTCCTAACCCCCTACTCCAGTAGCGTCTCATGTCCCTGGCTACTCCTGCCAGGCGGCGGAAGAAGTCACTCGACAGCATTCCAAACTGAAGACAAGCCGTTTTAACAACCAAGTGAAGAGCTAGGAATCCTGATCTTCAAGGCAAGGGCTGCTCTTGTGCATCCTGTACAGGGCTAAGCACAGTCAGTGATAAAAATAAATAAACAAATAAATGTGGCAGGGGAAAGAAGAAGAAACAAGAAATCAGAGGAGACAAAGTGGGATACAGAAAGAAATTTTCAGTGCACCCTGGGTCTCAGTCCATTTTCATCGTCTGGGATGCAACAGATGCTTAAAAAAAAAAGCCTGCAAACTGAAGGGTCATAAATCCACTAGCTTCATCTGACATTAAATTTTTCTGAAAGAGCAAGATCTTTATGCTGAAACTAATGAAAATGCACGCACGGGATCCAGTCCTTCTCAGATGATAAGACAACTTGTTTTATATAATCCCCTTCATTTTTCACGGTGCCAGACTTAAGATCAGAAACATGTGCGTTTCACACACCACGAACCGGCGCACAGAAAACGATCGCGTGGAATATTTATGTTATATACAGCAACATCCTATTTTTCAGTTACCAGGAGCCAAGAAATCTATGCATTACTAGAGAAGCTGCCTTGCAGCGCGGTGTTATATTGAGCACGAACCAGACTATATATGGTATGTTTACTGAATGCTTAGGCACAAACACATTGCAAAAGAAATGATGTGCAGCCTCTCACATGAGACCCTGGACTCACTGCTGCAAGGTTAAACACAGTCTTCCCTGAGTCTCCCTCTTTGCCACATACTCCTCAGACACTTCTGACTGGATGCATGTGAAACCTCTAGAAAGTCAGCACAGGTTATGCTTCACAGTAATTATTAACTACGTGGAGTATCAGTCATCCAACTCCACCCTCCCACATTCCCTTCTCTCCCTCCTTCTCTTCCTCCCCCGCGACTTGCCTGCTCTGACTGTTCATAAGGCAACCCCGTAGAGGGCATGAAAGTACACAGAAGAATGTAGTTGCAGAATGCTGCCTATTCTATGGGATGACGGGCACAGACAAGTGCACCATCTACTTCTTAAGAAACAGCTGGCAGTGAGCACTCCACATCTCTCCACCCCCCCCGCACTCAAGCCAAGAGCCTCCCTGAGACGATTTCATAAGAGAAAAAAAATCCATGAAAGGGAGGAGGGTTTGCCTGAAGATGCCTTAAAGCACGGAGAAGCTTCCTAACTGGCTTCAGAGTCCTGCCTAACCTGTTTTGCAGTATGTTCTATTTAACTCTTTTTTGGCAATGAGATCCAGGCTTCGGCCCCTTCCTCCTTTCCATCTCCCTTGCATACGCCATCACTCACTTAATGGCTAGGTACAGACATTCAAAAAGTCCAAGGTGGAATCGATCTAAGTGATATGGTTTTCTCTACGCAGCATAGTTTAGATCAGTAGTGAACAGAACATACATTCACTCTTTGGTGGGGAGTAATGGAAGAGAGCAAAGCTTAGACCAGATTTAACCATTTTTAAACCAGCCTATGCATGCCGAACTTCTGTTCTGTTACAGGTATAGACTGGTTTCTGATCACTTATACTGGTAAAAGTGCAATGTGTGTACCTGGCCAACATGACAGGCTCAGGGAAAGAAGACACTAAAAAACAGAACCACCCAGTTTATCCCAGACTGTTATCAGACACACAGCAATCTTTATTATCTGGAACATGATCCTCCTTATCAGCCTGATCTCAAATGTCAGACTTCCTACCTTCAGAACTGTTCCTACAAACCACCACTTCATCCCCAATAGATAAATCTCAATCAAAGCAGCATGTGCATACACACACAGCTTGTTTGCTTTTTTAAACAGAGCACTTGCTGAGAAAATGTAGCACAGTGCAGAGATGAAGCACCAGCAGCTACTGTGGTGTAAAGACAGCGCAAGAGCAAATATTTCTTTATTTTTGCATTATGTGGGGCATTTACAGGGTTAATGCAGATCAGAAATTTACCTACTTGGCAACAAAAGCATCCACTCAAAGCTATACAGGTTGTTTCTGATACAGAGTAAGCAGTTTCTAACTGGTGGAAAAGAACTTGGTGATGGCTCAGTAGCCATTTGAAGCAGAGTTCAGTTAAGGAAGTAGACGAGGAAAGCAGAAAACAAAGACTTTTTAAAAGCTCAACAACGCATATTAGAACTTTGTCCCCAATAGCAGCATATGTAAAACACACTTTAAAGATGCCAACAAAGTTAACTAAAAAGAAAGATCATAGATAGGATGACCTTCAGAAGAACAAGAAATCCCTCAGAGCTCACAGTACTCGATGCATGACATTTCCGGGATTTCTAGTCAGTTGTTTGTGTGCGTTTCCTAGGGAGTTTTCATGATGTGGGAAAGACTATGTATGTACAAGAGAAGCAGACTGCAACATCCCTACCCCATTAAACTGCGGAGAGAAAAAGTCTACAACCCACAAAACACTGAAGTGTGAAAGGTGTAGGTTCTACCTACATCTAGTTTTTTTTTTCTTTTTAATTTTTGTAAAGCAATTCAATCTGTTGCAGCGGGGAACCCAACACATTTTTATCAGTCTGTTCTGCCTATCTTTTAAGAGGCCAAAGGAGACAGAGATGCTCTGAAATCTGAACACAATTTTATAGATTTTATAGACCTCTTCTGTAAACTTTAGGGCAGGGATTTCCTTTGTTTCTGTTTTGTGCAACAGCAAGCCCATCAGAAATAAATTACTGATAGTAAAGCAAGCAGATCTGATTCTTTTTGAATTCACTACAAAGTTAGGACATGCAGAGCTGCTTGCAAGTTTTCTGTCAAGTTACAGAAAATGAATCTTGATCAATTCCTTGGTCACATCATGGCCTGAAATCTGCTACAATTATTAACTGTGCTCCAGTCACATGAAGAGAACAAGCTTCCCTCTCCTACCCTCATCCCGTGGGTAATATTATGTGGGCAGTGAATGCAAGAGGAAACAGTAGAAAAGGGGGGGACTTACAGAAAGATTGCAAGCTGTACTTCTCTTTCTGTTTGGTGGATAATTTAGCATGATTTAGGGATCACTGTTCCATGCTTCAAATCATTAAACAGCCAACAAATGAGAAAAAAAATGTTTTCAGTGGAGAAAAAGGAAAAAATCCTGTAAAAAAACTAAATGAAATATTTGCATATATTCTTTTATCATTAAAACAGCATTTTTAGAAGGGGGACAACTTTCTAGCTTTTAATGTCAAAGGATGTATGGACAGAAGGAAAAAAAGTATAAACCTGTTGACTGAGAAAACACTTTCTTAGCTTTGAAAGGAATGAGAAGAGAATAAAACAGGAATTCTGACTTAGCTGCTGGGACTGCAAAGATGTATCCAGAGCCCAATTCCACCTTCTTTATTTGCTGCCTGTATTTAGGGCTCCAATTCAGAATTGGGCCTGTATTTTTTAACCGCTGGTTTGGAGGAAGGAAGGGAGGGAATTGGGGAGGCAGTAAGAAAGAGAGCACATGAGCGAGCGAGAGTGCATGTGTGCAATCATTTCAGTACCAGCTAGTTAAGAATCATTCTACAAGTAAAGAACACCTACTAGGTTTTTGCAGATGCTCAAATTTTACTGTTTCTCTGCGATTAAAAAAAACCAACAACACAGAAAACATAGCATAAACTGTGGAAACGTCTACTGTAAAATATCAAGAGGAATATCTATACCAGGAACAAAACTGACACAAACAGTCCACTCTTGCTTTCCAAAACCTCATTGAATACTATTTGATTGTTTATAACAGAAGTGGTTAATCTGTGGCACAGGCAGCCTGTGTGTGTGGCACATGGGTGAGGAGACAGGGAGCAGTGGCAAATAGGCAGGGAGCAGAAACAGAGCAGCAGATGGAGCAGGGGAAGGGGACTAGAGTGGCACCTGAAGAAGGTGCAGAGCTAATTTGTGGCATGCCTGTCAAAAAGGTCGGCCCCCATTGGCTTATAACAAAAGGCTCACACCACTGTCTATCAGATATGACTGGCCTACATGAATGACAGAATCATGAAGGCCAAGATGTGATGGGGAACAGAATCACAGCTGACATCAGATACCAAACATTGCTCAGTTGCTAAAGGCAGCGTTGCATTTTAAGTGTTAAACAAAGGAGAGTCGCAGAAACAGGTATATGTATGCTAACCACATCCTTGTAACTTTCTAAAAGCTAAGAAAAGGGATAAAAATCCAACATAAAACAAACTTCATACGTATTTTCAAATCACTAAACTGGTCTAATTTGTAGTTGGATGTGTTCCCTGACTAATCAAGATCTGTGGGGGGTTTTCTGTCTCAGGCATCAGTGTATGAAATGTGTCAATGTTTTAAAACACTGACATTAAGATGTCTCATCCACCCCCTCCAAAAATTAAGGAGCAAGTTTTCCTTTTGATTAGTTATCTAGCACAGGGTAGTCAGCCGACAGCGAAGTGCCACAAGTGGCATGGACAACCTGTGTGTATGACATGCGGCATATTGGGGAAGGGACAGGCAGCAGTGGCAGATGGGGCAAGAAGCCGAAAGCACAGCAGCAGATTTGGCAGGGAGCACAGGGTAGAAAATAGAGAGCAGAGCAAGAGACTGGGCAGGAGAAAGGGATCAGAGTGGCACTTGGGGATGGTGCAGGGCAAATTTGTGGCACACCTGTCAAAAAAGGTTGCCCCCTATTTAGCTAACAGACTGCATTAAGTAAACTCATTCAATAAAACTGTGTAAAGTTAAAAACAGAATTTTTGCTCACTTGGATATATTTATATTAATGCTTTTTACTAAATGAATATTCATTATACAATCTGCATCTGAAAACAGTAAATTACTTTACACAAAGAAAAGATGGACTACTGCTGTGGACAAAATGGTGCCATTTAATACAAAAATCTGGTTTATGCAAAGACTTGCTGTAGTGCATGCTGGTCCCAAGCAGGAGTGGGATGCAGCCAGTTATATCTAACAGTTGTGTCCTCAGCAACAAATGGTGCATTCATAAAACTGGAAAAGCCTCTGTCTAGGGGCTCCAAGTCCAGCACATGAAACAATCAGTTGCTGACGTTTTCTGAGGGAGTGCATGGTGGAAGGGGTTGAGGGGGAGCTGCCTGCACTACAGAAAAGCTATATGCAAAAGAAATTAATAAAAAGCACGAGAAAAACAAAAACTGCCATTGAGTATCCTCACGCTCTTACTGTTTTAGCTACAGTCCAACCATCTGAGTGATGCCATGCAAAAGGGACACAACAAAATGACAAGCAAAATCAACAGAACAGGGGCAGACAAAGAATGGCTGACAGTGTTTAATTTTAAAAATAAGTTAGTTATCTAGCACTGGGTAGCCAACCAGAAGCATGCACAGGCCATGTAAATTTTATACAATTTCCTATCACTGCCCTTTATTAACCATGCCACCTCCACACTAGTAACAAAAAAGAGAACATCTGGTACTAGCTAGCTTAGACAATCCCTTTAATAAATTTTTTAGGAGCTGGAGTTCCACTGTGGCATTTAACTGTGTGAAAGCAGTTACAATTGGGTTCTTTTCAGGTTGCAGTTTCAGGGTGCTTGCAATGTAACTGAGATTTTGTTTAGGTTTGGGGTTTAAATCCAGAAGTTTTGAACCCCACTCATTTTAGCCTCTGTCACCAAACACCTCTAGTTCTATGACATTCAACACTCCATATCCTCTAAACCCCACAGCTTTACAAGCCTAAAATCCTTAATATCAAATCACATTTGCCCCTTGAGAAATAAACAAAACGCCCAAGTGCAAAGCGTAGTTAAAAGGCGTTCTGATTATCTGGCATTTAATAACAAGTTTGGAATAGGATACTTATTCCATTATACTTGTTTCTAGACAAAGTCCACTGGGAGTTCAATGGAAAAGCCCACGCTTGCTTCTGCACTGTGACTGCACACGTGGCAGTCAGTCACAAGAGAAAAATGTATCCACCTTCACCCAGAAATTCCCTCCTGAATTCAAGCAGATGCACTGTTTTACTGAGGATCTTCAGGATGCTTACAAGCCTCAGAGCAGATCCAGCCCAACTAATCACTAACTTTCTCCTTCAGTGTCTGCCTGGGGACAATTCCATGGTGGGGAGAAGTTTCATGGATAGGAAATCAGACCAGCTGGTTTTTAATGGCATCTTTTAGCCTTAAAATCTAAACAGACTGGTACCATAGGCACTGGAAATGCCATATAGTGTTACTAGTAACATAAAGTCCAATATCACCAAGTTAAATATTTAGTTGAACTAGTTGAACCCGCGCTTTGCTGTGGAAGATTAATTTGATATTTTAATTTTGTATACCCTTTTGTCATAATCATCTTCACTCTATGGTTTATGCATCATTGCTTGTTCCAACTTCAAAAGCTTTCAGACCATCGTTTCCATCTGCTTTCTTCTCTTGTAGACTGTAAAGACCTGGCCTCTGGAATAAGAGATTTATCAGTTGAATATTCTGCTCCTGAGCATCCTATATCACTTTCTTAAGTGAATACCAGCTGTGTGCTAGCTCACTATTACTTATGGGATGCATCAGTGGAGCTCTCTCAAAGAAAAGGTGGTTAAAGGCGGTTTATATGGATATATTTCTGTCTGCATTGACCAACTGATGTTTCCCCCAGAGGGATCTTTGAGAAGCAGAAGTCACAGTTTACCTACTGATAACACATTTCCAATAAAGACCTAGTACAGACTTTAAGCTCTGTGTTTCTCAGAACGCACATGACAGAAAGCAAGAGCGAGGTCAAGCAATCATCCTAGTTTGGAACAGGGTACCTATGTTGAAAGCTCCCTGGTCTTTTCTTGAGAAGAGAACCAGTGTCTTGCTGCAGCTGCTACTTGAGGCAACAAGTCTAGTTTAGCTTCGCCACATTGCTGCGTCACTGACTGGAAAGCAACACTCCACATAGCTTATCATTTGGTGACCCCACCTGTCTACCAAAAGGGAGTTTATTATATGGAAGTTAAATGCACCAGACAAAAAAATTCTTCCACTTCAAAGAAAAGAAACAAGTGAGCGCTTCCCACTTAGAGAAGCAAATCAGGTGTGGCAGTGCAATCATACCATTTGCCATTTCTGTGCAACTGGCATGATCAATTCACTGCACCACTGCCAACAGATGCTTTCAAATCTTTCATGTCATTGTACACAGTTTTGATGCTTCTACAGAAAAAACATTTTTTTTGACAACTGATGTCTATTATTGTCTAGGCTGGAGTTGAGGGATTCTCTCTGCCCTGCTAAACCCCATTCATGCAGAAAAGCATGCACTTTTAGCAACTTGGTTTGCTAGAAGGAGAGCTGAACAATTTTGTTGGAAATTTTCAGATTTTTCAACTGACTGCAGTTAGAAATGCCACAATCAAGCACTTTTTTTTGGACAAAGTCTTTTTAATCCTAGCATCTGACAGCAGGGTGCAACATGCTCTTCCTTCTGAAAGGCTAATGACAGCACCATGAGGAGGACCCTTTCAAGAAGGCTGCAACCTGGGCAAGACAAACTTTATAGGCAAAACTTTGAAAGAGAGAGGGGGAAAAAAAGGTTTCTTGTCTCATGGAGTTGGCAGCAGGGACACCCATGCAGATGTAGAAGGAAGTGGGGGAATGCTCTCCCTCTAATGCTGCAAAAGAGGATGAAAACCCGAAGAATCTGTGGACCTGTCCATGTAAAAGAATGAAATAACTATTTTTACTATAACTTACTATAACCTAGTAAGCCATTTGAGTACAAGATTTTAATTGCAATAAAGTGTATATCTCATTTGCATAAACAATATTATTTGAACAGACACTTCAAAGCAGAGGTTATTTTCCAGATAACCCCAGTAACTATACAGCAATGCAAAAATGTATGCTTCTGCTTCAAAACAACGATTAAAAACCCCTTTATTTTCCTACCTTATTATTCATTCTTCTATTTCCAGGCTAGTGAAAATGAATGTTAATTACCTACACACACATTCATTTGATTTATTCTGCAAATCAAGACACATGTGAATTATTTTCCCCCTAATCCGGGTTTTCAAAAACAGCCTATAATAGATTATCATTTGACCCCAGCAGTCTTTCCTGCCCAGAGCAGGGGAACTGGACCAGATGATCTCATGTGGTCTCTTCCAGCACTAAGCTTCTGTGAATTATCATACGATAATAATAATAGTAATAATAATAGATTATCTGTGAAAAAGCACTGTGAAATAAATTAACAGAAGTGGACATAACAAAACTACATTCCAACCACTTGAAAACTTCTAATAAAACGATCTGTTGGAATGATGCATCAAGAAGTGTAGTGAGAGATTCTCAAAGGAACTGATCCTCTCATTGCAACTTTGGGCACTGAATCACAAAATTAAATCCCTCTGGGAGAGGGGGAAAAAAACCAAACACAACCTGTCTGAAATATGTCTCTTTTTACTACTGTTCACTTTGTCTTTTTTTTGGGGTGGCTTAAGTAGCACAGATATTTACAAACATCACAGCAAGGTCTTTCCACTTAGGCGAACTCCTCCATCTCTCAAAAGGCTGTAATTACAAAACTGCCTTTAAAAGCAATCTCTCTTCCCCCACCCGAGCACAGAGCGACAGGCAAGAAGATGCAGGCCAAAGTACAAGGAAAGAACACGCTGGCCAACTAGCTGCAGTAGCTTCCCTCCTCCCTTCCTCATGTGGCACCTCTGGACCAATCACTATGCTCCACCCAGCTGTTCGGCTCTGCTCTCCCTCCACTGACTGACAGCAGAGCACTGTTGGTGCAGAAGGTGTCATCCATCACGGAAAGAGCAAGAGAGAGCTCTGCAGCATTCTCACAAGCGCACCAGAAACTTTAGACATTGCAAATCCAGCCTGACACATCTGCAGTTTCTTTTCCACCCCACACCCCCACTCACTCACCCCCAAGGCAAAGCATGAAAAGCCAACGAAAAATTAAAACTTGAACCTTCTCGGTTCGTGTTACAACAGATGGTTTTCAGTTAAAAACCAATTGCACGTATTTGCAACTCATTTCAGCCAGGATCCAAAAATACCCCACCGTGCACCTCCTTCCTCACATCCCCTGTCTCAAGGTATAATGAAGGAGCTGCATTCTCTAAGCTCGCTGGTGTAAGCGCATTGATTTCAAGGACGCCAAACTTGATTTATACCAGAATAAAAACCAAGAGAAGAATCTGACTCTGCCTCTTCAAAATATGACCAATTAAGAGAAAACAGGCTCCCAAAATGTTTGGGGCAAGCAAGAGGTGGCTGAAAGGCAACTATTTTTTTCTGCGTGGGAACTTCATTAGGTACCTACACTAAATCTTAAGGATATACGCACAGTATTTATGAGAGGCACAGACTGAAGAGGGTTCCTCCAATTTCACTCACAGATCGGGTTTGGGATTTTATTTTTAATCAAAGTTAGGCATATACTCTTCTGATTGGGCACAATCTTTAAACAGCATTTGCTAGAAAACAAAAAAAATTAAGCACTGAAAGATTCAGTTAAAAAACTCTTTCAAAGGGAATGGGTATATTGATCTATATGATAAAAACATTTAATTAAATATTCTATATTGACCACGAGGTTTCCATTATTTCAAAGAACTTTACTGTGGTAGGCTCTGCTCTGTTGTTTTGAGGGGTTTTTTGGATGCTTCCTTCAATGCCTCATGTAATGTAACTGTTATTTATGAATTATCACTGGAACATATGCTCCTGTACACTGAATATAATAGTATTATAGTGCTCATCTACCTACCAGCAATCATAGATAATCTGAGAGTTGTCTAAAAAGTCCTCTTTACCCAGTTTTTATATCAGGAGACTTGGGCATCATTACTATATGGGAGTTATAATTTCTTTAACCCTATGGGTTCAGTCTTACACCACTGAAGTCTGTGGGAGCAGGCTCGCAGAAAGTTATAATGCAATGATAGCAAAGATTATACTGTGCTCTGGATCGAACAAAGTCACAGCTGAGTTTATTTTTCCTTCTCCACTGTTGTGAGTTAGAGCAGAATGATCAGAACACATCCGCTCTACCCCTAACAAAAAGGAGGGAGAAGGGGGAAAAAAAGGAGGCTACACATGCTAATCCCAAATTACACCTGAGCTACACTTACATTTCAGTGAAAAGCTGACATAAAAAACATACCCCCCACTCCCATTTTTAAACAGACCAGCTTGTTCCTCAGACTCTAGATGACACTGACTCCACCTCTTCTTCCCTTATTTTAATAAAGAAAAATCTACCATCCTTTTGACCTTGGACTTGCTCGTTTCATCTGTCTTTCTCGGCACACACTCTTTGCTAACCATTCAGCACACTGCAAGCCCTGATAAAAGTGGTTAATGTTTACTGAAACCTGCGTATGCACTGCACTATATCCGATAGGAAAAAAAGGCAAAGTTCTGCTAACAGCATCCGTGACCAATTTAAAACGAAAAAGGAAAAAGAGCAAGAAAAAAGCATGCACGTTTGACTTTTAGCTAGGTTTTTTTAACTGACCAAATACATGTACCAGTAGGTTGAGGGAAAAGAAGAACAAGAACTTCAAATCCTTCTCCTTAGCTGTTTGATACTTTAAGACTCAGACCCAATTTTTCTTTTGAAAACCTGATGACAATTAAGTTTGTTTCCTAGGACACACAAAAGGAAGAGGAGAAAAAAAAAAAAAAAAAAATCAAGGATTGGTTACTGTGGCCTACTTTCTGCAGGATGCATAATTTAACCCAAAGTAATTGTTTTGAAAACATCTAAATGTCCAGAAAGACTTAATATTACTGAATGTGTTCTGACAGCTTGTGACTGGAAGTTGTATATAACCTTGCTGGAACAAAACCTTCAAAACCTCCTTAAAAAAAAAAAAAAAAAGAAATTTCACAGGAAGGAAGAGTGATACCCTTGCAGGCTCAACCAAACTACAACTTGAATATATTCTTATGTGGCTGAGGAAATGTTAGAAGATTAATTAGGGCTTAGTGTTTCTCCATAGAGGCAAGAGCTTCTTTAAAATGCATTTTGACAAATTCACCTATACAATATTTGGAAAAAAAAAATGACATTTGCATTATGCTAATATATTGCTTCTCCTGGTTTTCATTTTTTAAAATATATTTCACGTCACCTCTTCAAAATACCCATCTTTAACTAAAAGAGTTACAAGAAAACACATCATCCCCCCCTTTCTTTTCTCCCCAACGTCCTTTTATCAGAGCAGGATGCTCTCAGGTGTTTAAAGCCAACTTTTTTTTGTACTAAAGGCAGCAATAGAACCGCAGTCACCTTGGAAACAAACATCACCCACTGTTTGCAGAACAAACAATGGTACCTTTTCAGCCAGTATAAGGCAGGCAGGGCAAGGGGCAGCCAAGCAATTCTGGGACTTACAGGAGTGTTAACATATTGCATTCATTTAATGCGTCCAAAAAAAAAAAAAAAAAAGTTCAGTGCTAAAAAGTAAGGCTTTATCAAAGCGAGAGCCTTTGGCGAAACCATAACTAAAGCTAAGAAGGTCAAACTAGTCTCCCAAATCAGCAATGAACTCTCTTCCCAGGGAGAATCTAACAATTATTTTTAATTACTTTGCATGTCTCCTGCACCAAAGAAACTGAAGCATGCAACCTCCGAGAAACACTCACTCAAGTTTTATCAACCTGTCAAGACAAGGTTCTTTGGGTGAATCTGATATCTTTTATTAGACCAACTTAAATAGTTGGGGGAAAAAATTTAAGCAAGCTATTCTTTTTAAATTTAAAAAAAAAAATTTCTAGCTATTTCAGTTGGTCTAATAAAAGATATCAGATTCACCCAAAGAACCTTGTCTGCCTATGTCCTTAGACCACCATGGTTACAACCTACACCCCTATCAACCTGTCAAATATATATTTTTAAAACCCTAGCTTGCATTCAAAGTACCACGAATCTGAATTTCAGAACTGATCCCAGTGACATCAACCAGACTTGTGAGTATTCACCGCTCCTGAAAAAACCAAGCCCCCTATCAAAGTGAGGGTATCTAATAAAAAAATGGAATATTACTTTAATTTCCAATTAATTCTATTCGGACAGAATTGTTTGATACTTCTGTAGACAATGTGCACAAGCAAATGGTCTGAGCTTGGAGAACAGTAATGGCTAAAATTATGAACAATCTTAAGAAGAGTAGTTCCCTCACCCAATGGATGTTGTCATGCTATCATAAAATCATGGGTTATCATAAAATCTGAGCTCTTTACCTATAAACTACATCATTTTTGCTTTTTGTTTTAAGATCAAATAAAACGTGACTCCTAAAATATAAACCCTAAAACCCTCTCCAGAAAGATGGACTATATTTTTTAAACTACTATATTTTTAATGCATGTTAAAACCATGAGTGTTTATAAAGAGAGAGAAATATTTTGGAACCTCTTAGCTAAAAACTATGCCACTAAATACTATGAAAACGAATTCATTTTTACAGAATCTCTATAACCTGTGTCAAACACCCAATTAGTGCAAATCAACAAGCAAGGAAAAGTCCCACTGATAGCATGTCCTCAAGTCTTTCAGCAAAGGAATGCAAAGTACTACAAAATTACCACCATTTGACTCATGTGCACAAGCCAACATCCATCTGAACTATGAAGGAGCGGCACACACAATACACCCATTTTGAGAACTGTGCTGGAGTGATACATGCTCAACCATTCTCTCAGAGATCATTCTGATTTTGTGATGCATTTTGGCAAATAAAAATTAAGGTCTGAACTCCCGCCCAAGAGCAAAGTGTATGAGCCATACCATTAGGAATATCAGGGTTTTATTACTTACCAGTAGAAAGTGTTAACAGGATTGAAAAGTGCAGAGGCTGGAGTTAACACTATCAAGCTAGTTTAACAGAACTAAAAGCCATATTAATGTCCATTAAGATGTAGATTAACATATCTGTCCTAGTGCACCAGTAGTTAACAGGTCTTCAAATGTGCAAACCTGTATCATAAACAATGTCAAGAGGGCTTTCTTATTGAGTTCAGCTAACTCAACTGAGTTTAACAACTGACACACACACACCCTTTCTGCCTGTCAGGACATGGCCTCTCTCTCTCTCTTTCTCTCCAGGGCCAGGATGATGAGCTAAACTGGTACAAAAGTGATTCATAGGCACCCATACTTTATGTACAGCTACACACAAAGAAAGCAAGCACATGACTGAAGGCAGAAACAACTTGAGGATGTTATTCCAGCTTCATAACACAGTGCAAATTCTGACAGTGCTAATTGTTCATAAAAAATGCTCAACATCAGATTGAAAGGATCATTAAAGTCCCTCCTGCTCTGCTATATCATAGAGAAACCTGCGGGTTCCTACAAAACACCCCACCTATTTCAGGATTAAAGAGTTGTGAGAACCCACTCTAATCTTTAACAAGTCTAAAACTATGTCTATACTAGGAGCACTTTACCCACGAGGACACTTTTTAGCATACATATAGCAGTACCAACAAAGCTGTCCTGCATCCTGGTAAGCACCTCCCCCACCCAAAAAAACCAAAAAAAACAAAAAACTGGAGCAAAGCAAGCTACATTGCTAAGGGTGGGGTTTCACCAGGTATGGCAGGCAGAGATGATGCCTTGTTGCTGTCTCTCACGCACACAAGCAACCCCCCTTAGCCACCCATGAGACCGCTGTAACTACGTTAACAGAAGTCTACAATGAGAACGGCCTAGGAGTGACCGCCCGGGGACTCATACTGGCTCTAGTATAACTAGCAAACTCCCAGCCCTTAGAAGTGTTTTTGTTTGGTCAGAGTATTTTAGGTATCACCTGAACAATCGGTAAATTGAAATGACAAACAGAAACATGCACTTAATATAAACTCCAAGGAAATTTATCACTGCGGAAACGCTTCAGTTAAAAAAAAAAGAAAAGAAAAGAGTTCGACTACTGAGAAGCAGAAGCAGCAGTTGCTGCTGAGGCCCTACCAGCCCTTCCCTCTGTAACCACCCCCACCCTCCAGGAGCTATCGCAAATCCTCAGGCTGTGTCGACTGCCAGCTGACAGAACTGTTTAGTCAGCAACTAGGGAGAAACGCAGGCACTCTCCTCCATCACTCCCTGCTGCCTCCCGCCCCTTGTTACCTTCCTCTTTGAAAATATCCTTCAGAAGAAGCATTCTCTCTTCTACAACCCCTCCCAAGCAATGCTTATGAACTGCTTTCTGAGTTTATCCTTGGACGTGGCCGATTTCTTTTCTTTTCTTCCCCCTCCCTTTGTGTAACCCTCCTTCCTCCTCCTACTGTCCCCAAGCAAGAGGAGTTCCAGAATTACAGCTTATACTGCAGCAACTTCCTCCATCTTCTGTGAGAACATCAGTTCAGGGAGTCCAACATGTTGCACTTCCTTTCTAGAGCACAATAGCCAGGCTCCAGGTGCCAAGGTTAGCTTGTCCTTTTCCAAGAACTGATTTCCAAGTTCTTTTAATGCCACTCTCTCATCAAATAGAAAATGCTTTGAAACCATACACAAAAAAAAAAAATCACTATTACAAACAACTCCGTGAGTGTGAAGTACCTTTCCCCTAAAGATTTCAAACTACTTTAAAAAGGTCTTCCTTTATTTTACAGATGGGGAAACTCAGGTCTTTGTCTACTCTCAAAAGTTGTAGGCTTCTAACTATATCTGTTCAGTCAACAGTACAGTGTCCATAATATAGATGCAATATTGCTGGGACAAAAGTGCTTGCACCTCTCTGGCTTATTCTCATGTACTAAAGTATATAAACAATAGCAATAAAATTGCATCTATGCTATAGGTTTTACTAAGACACACACACAGACACAGATGCAGACACAGACATATGCATACACACACACACACACATGCGCGTGTATGTGTGTTGTATATATTAATGTGTATATATGATGTGTATTTTTTTTAATCACTCCTTTAAAAACTAACAGAATCATACTGAAACAAAACCAAACCTCAGACACAAACTTAACGTAGTTTGCCCAAGGCTACATACACTCTAAGCTGAAAACAGCAACAGATCCCAGGTTTTCTGATTCTCAGACATTTCCTCCAGCCTATAAAGATACTGTCTCCAGTTACACTTGGAAAATATTTGTGTGAGCATTTGATATAAATGAAATTTAATTTGAGAAGAGAAGGGGGGGGGGACTGCTCTGTTCTGCACAAAGGGCAACAGCTCGGATGTAAAAGGAAAACACAAGTGATCAATTTAGCTTATTAAGAAAGTGTCAGACATAATGCTATAGTCCTTATTAATAGCTTTGGGCAACATTGGAGAAAAAAAAAGCTTTAGAAATCCAAACAAACCAGTAACTGAAAGACGTAATGCTTAGCACCATCTGTGTGAGCAATTTTTGTGTTTATAACATGATGTTCAGGAATGCAAATTCAGGTTTCCTGGTGCTGAATTGTTTTAAGGAACTGTGTATGTTTGCTCACCTTGAAAAAGACTGCCTACTTTTCAACATAAGTGGGGGGTGGAAAGAAGGAAAAAACTACTGCTTACAATTCTTGACACTTAGCATGGCTAACCCAGAAGTAACATGGACCTAAACAAAACATGGGCCTAAACAAAACACAGTCTATGCTAAGACAAAAAAACAAGCTTCAAATAATAGAACAGAGATGAAAGTTCAGTAAAAATCCACAGAAAAGTTTAGGTCCAGGTCTCTGCTTTGTGCTTAAGCAGTGCAGCACGTACTGCACAAAACTGCTCACTGCCTTGAGAAAGGCAGCTGTGCTATCTAGACAGAAAGGAGATGCTTTTTTACCATGGTGGTTTAGACTTTATTATTATGTGCTGTCTGGTTTTGCACTCTGCCACCCAAAGTAGTTATAAGATAACTTTGGAAATCTAATATTTTCAGATAGCTTATGTCAACAATGAACAAGCCTCAACAGTTTTCATATTCCACATTTTATTAATAATCTGTGCTAAAATACTTCAATCATCCCATTTCCAAGAGAATAACTATATTTCTATAGTTATCATTACTCAGTTTTTAATCACAGTGATAAAAATGACCGTAGGTGGAAACTAACTACACAAATAGATCTACTTTACTCTAATTTATTTTTAGTAGATAAGCCATCTCCCTTGTTTTACAAAGGTTTTAGAGAACCAAACTCTGTTCTTGGTTACTCAGAACTACTTGGTTACACTGAAGTATCCACACTACTTAACAAAGGGTAACTCCAAAATTTCCTGATACAAGCAAGCAAGACAAAACTTTGGCCATAACCTTTTATGGCAAAACAAAAAGTTCTTTCTTATGTTAACAGAACTTAAATACAGAGTCAGAGAAGATGATCACATAGATGTAACATGAAAAAGACTACATCAAATGATATTTTAAATAACTAAAACTTCTGAACTCCACATGCTAGCATCAAAGAGATTATTTGTACCTGCTGAGTGCTGAACGTACGTGTGGAGGAAGCTACTTTAGCCACCAAGTCTCTTAGCCTTACTCACACAGTCATACTGTTTGCCAAAAAAGCAACTGCGAGATCACTGCTTCATCATTATGAACTTCTCGGTTACCAAAGTCAGAGAACAAAAGGTTATAACAAGGGGGGGGGGGGGAATCTAAATATCCAAGATAGTTAAGAAAAAGGCAACCCCAAAACATAATAAGTAATACATTTTTCAGCCACAGATACCTGTTCAGATTTTCTCTCCTGTACCAGTGACTGTACAGCTTCTGACTCACTCCATCAACACTGTTTGCGGGCACACACCCTGCAGAGAACTTGCTGTGGAGTGGTGGAAAAAATGTGTGTTAAACATCAGCTTGCTTCAAAGTAGAAAGGCAGGTACAGAAGTAAATCTATGACTCTGCCTGCCTACCTTTCAGGATGCTACCAACATGAATGGTCTATTAACTGGAAGAAGTCAAGCAACGAAAAGTTGCAACCAACTTCAATGGCACTGGAGGCCAGAATACAGATGATCTGTATCAAAGCATCTTGTCCCTGGGTGTCGTAGTCCCAATGACAATGCACATATGCACACTCACCCTTGTGTGGGAACAAGCAATTGGAATTAATCACTATGAGAATGCTACAGTCCACCCCACAAAGACAGAAAAACTACTTGAGCTGATACACTAACTTAACCTTAAGAGAAGAGACTCTGGAGTCTTCAGGAGTAGATAGAAGGAATAATCTTCCTTCTGCTATGGTTCCTCTGTAAATATATCTAGCATTCAGGCCGTATGCTGGCTGCCTGGGAGCCGCCATACAGCCTGTATGCTCTGTGCTGGCTTCTGGGAGTTGTGCAAGCTGGTATGCCTGTTGGGTTACAGCTGCTGGACAAACATGCAAACATCTGGTTAAGTTAAACATCTTCAGAATAAATGTAGTTAGGAAAGGGATGCTGATTAAAGCAAAATGTGTGTCCTACTGTATGCACAAGCACAGAGCCAGTCTGCCTTCAAGTTAATAAAATAGTAGAATTCTGTTTTAAAAACATAGGCAGACAAGGTTCCTTGGGTGAATTTGATATCTTTTATTAGACCAACCCAAATGGTTGGAGAATAGTTATTAAGCAAGCTTTCGGGATCAAAAACCCTTCGTCAGGCTAAGGAAGCTTCAGCAGTTGATGTGGGCTCTATTTATGGATACCCAGTCAATCTTTCTTTAGTCAAGGGAGCTGATACAATTTGCATCATTTGCAGCTAAATTTCAAGTTTTAGAAGGACTAACTAAATCAATGGTTTTCAACCTTTTTAGACTCAAGGCACCCCACTACAACTTTGCAAATTGAGTGGCCCACAATTTCAAAAACTAACATTTATTACAGAGCTAACCTCATTGCCGAGAGGCCAAACAGGGAGATAGGGGAATGACTAGGCAGGGGCAAGCCTGCTCTTAAATCACTTTCCACCTGGATTATCTCCTTATACCTCACAGCACCCTTCAAAGGTCTATATACCAACCCAAGGATGCCCCAGTGCCCTGATTGAGAATCACTGAATTAAACCTTTCCATCAATTCAAACCAAACCAAGTAGCATGTGCTATATACAGTACATACAATAAAACTTTAAAAGACAAGGATCCTTTCTGGTCCATAATTAATATTAAAATGTACATAGTATTTTTCATAAGGGAAGGAATTATGGTGACCAAACCAACACCTCTCCTTTCACCTTTCATGCCAGAGGCTGCATTTCAGTACCACTATATCTACATAATTGTACAGCAGACTGCAATCCTATAAGGGGAAAGAGGTCAAGATAAATAAGTGATGTCATTATGGATATTACTGCAAAGCAAAATTATTTTAAAGACATTGTAAACTTAATATATTATTTACATCAAATCCTAAAGTGTGCCAATTATGTCACAGAACAGAGACAATGGGAGATTTCAAACATGCCACCTATAAATGGCTCAGGAGATTGGAAACCTAAGGGGGCAAAAATAGAAACACATTATAGCAATACACTTTTTGTTGCAAGAAGCTTGCTCTCCAAAATTTAGCACCAAACTGAATTGGAAAATCTTAGACTACCGTTATCTACAAACACTCAAGGAATCATCATCTGAGGCAAGTTTTCCAACTTTTGTGGCTACTATCACAAAGATTTGGGCAGTGTTAATAAGGAAACTCCACTGCTGGAAAGGACAAATGCCTGTAAACTGGCCAAGTTTCATTCACTGATGTGATTGCCTCGGGGAGCCTCCAAGTTACCATCTGCAGAAAAGAAAATACCAAGTGCAGGAATACTATTCTTTGAAATCAGCAATACATCTCAGGAGAGACGGAAGGGATCTCACTGAAAGAAGCCGTTCTTAGGTCTTAATCAATTATCAATATTTTGATGTTATGTATCATAATAACTGTCCTCCTACTTTTAAACTAACCCACATTGGGAAACCATGTCAAAAAAGACAAGAGAGCGACAGAACAGCTGCAGTCCTCCGTTTTTCTTGATGGCTGGTAATAGACTTGTCTTCATGCGAGGTGGAGTGAGAAGCATAATTTCAGTATGTATCAGTTCCCAAACAGTTACAAGGAAAGTTGTATTTTAAATCTGCCAAGGTAAACTCTAGATTCCTTCATTCTCTTCTCTGTCAATCAGTCACATTTCTATATCTTTTTTCAGATTTCAGCACTACAATGGCACTCTATTAATCATGTCTTGTGCATTTTGCCTGATTTGTCTTGTGCATTTTGCCTGTCACATGATGCATGCTCAGTGTCCCTAGATTTGAACATCAAGGGGAACTAGCAGCAAGACGTTCCTCTAAAACAGTGGCTTTCAACCTTTTTTTCATTTGCAGACCCCTAAAAAATTTTGAATGGGAACCCCTTTGGAAATTTTGAATGGAGATGCGGACCCCTCTGAATTCTAAGTGTAGATATTTACATGCTATTGACTGATCAATCATCTTTTACGGACCCCTTAGACATAGCCTGTGGACTGTGAGCGGTCTGCAGACAACTGGCTGAAAAACACTGATCTACAAGTACGTAAATTCAGAAACCAACTTCCCTCATTAGTGTAAAAGAATCCTGCTTGTAGAAGTCTTTTCATTTACTCAGGCTTTTGAGAGAGGTGAAAAGAGACCACTGGAAGCAACCAGTCTCCACTCATGCAAACCGGGGGAGAAAGGAGAGGGGGAGCATGTTTCCAATGCAAATAACCTACAGGTGTTCCACCCTGCATTAGCCAGTGATTAAAATTCAATATATTAGCACTGTCTGTATTTCACTGGGTTGCTCATACTTGCAATTCATCCCTTAACTGATAGTGGTCTAGGAACCTAGGGTTCTCATATGGGTTCATTTGCCTAGACAGGAAACAAATTAATAGTTAAAATGAAGGAACTGGAATTTAGAGCTGAATTCTTTTTGTGCCTCTTTTGCCTTCTTGGTACATGACCATCAGTAACAACAGCCCCTCTCTGCCACCTTCCTGATGGTGAAAATGGGGATAATACTTACTGAACCCCATGAGGCTGTCTGACATTGCATTGACATTTATTATTTTTAATTAAGTCCTTAAAGAGCTCATGATGGACATACAAAGTACTAATCCTATTTGCAAAGACAAGCTTAGTTGTAACAAAAAGCAGCAGCGTTATGGAAGGCCATGTCAATAACCCAAAGAACATCTTTGGTCTTTGTCATATGACCCACAGCAATCTGATATGCTGTTATTTTACTGAGCACCATGGTGGCAGTAGTGTAGTTAGTTAGCAAATATAGCCTCTTTCTTTTTGACAAGTGGTAGTAAAAACCTAAAGACCACAGGGGCAGCAGTGTAGCAGCCTCCCCTGCCGATATGCCTCAGATCTTGGACTAGGAGAAAGACTCCCAGGCTTGAGAGGGTGATTCATCCCTATTTGCTTTGGTATCAGCTTTGGTGGTATGATTTTATGCTATGGACTGCAAGTCACACAAGTTACAAACACTGATCAGGCAACAATGACTTTCATTCCTATGGAACTGACCTGAACCATGGATTTGAAACAGCGACCTCAGAAGGTAAAATGTTTTGCCACATCTGCTTCACAGCACCTTGAACTATCCTCTTCCTGATATAATGGGAACACATGGACCTCCCCCCCACCCTCCAAAACAGGATGCAAGCAACTGTGTGCTCAACTGAATTCTATCACATCCTTGATCAAAGAGTAAAATACACTACAAGCAAAAGCAGGGACAAGGAAGAAGGATACACAGAGTAAGAGGTGGCTTAGATACATATGTGCTCTCAAAGTACAGCAGGAGCCTGCTGTTCTTTCACTTAGCACCCAAAAGTTTGCAAGATATTTTGCAGACCCACCGAAAAATCTTTAGGGGCATAGCTGAAAAAAAAAAACAACCCAACAGCAGAGGTGGGGAAAAGAATGGAACTGTAACACGTGTGTCAAACAGCTTCTCTAATTTTCCTAGCCATCCCTCACAGTTCTACATCCGTTTTGCAATGAACGTACACTATACACCCCACCCGCTCATTTCCTGTAACTCTTACCCAATCACCTGAGGCTTTTACCCCCTTCTCATTCCTAACCCCTGAGCTCTAAAAAGCAACTTCCAACTCTTCTCACAGTTTTCTTTCTAGAGCTCCCACCCAATCCTCTCTCCCCCTTCTGAACAATTTAAGTGCTGGCTATGCCGACATAAGTGAGGCTCCAGGGGACTGCAGAGGCAGCTGTTGCTGCTCCTGTTTATGGCTAAGAGCCAAGTTTCTCAGACTTCTTACTGGTGATATTCCCTCCAAGTCTCTCCTCCTTCCCCCATGTCTGGAGGGCATGGTGAGGTGGCCACTGGCAGCCTTACCACAGAAACTGAAGCAGAAAGGTAGCTTTCATTCCCAGTCTCAGGTCAGATGCAATCAGAAAGTTCACCCCAAGATTTGGCTGTCAAAATTTAGACAACGCTTATTTTCTTTCCAGACAACTAAGGTACAGGTCACCCTTAGGAGAAATCACCTTCCAAGAAGATCCAGCATTCCCATCCTATTAAAGCAGGCAAATTTTAGTTAGCTATATGACAAAAGAAATGCACTGTCTCAGACAGATGGTTTGCAATGCACCACTATCATACTTTGCCCACAAAGCTGAACTATCCAGGGCAGGAAGGGAAATCTGAGTAATACAGAGGCTCCAAAGCCCCTTTTCCCTCTCTCCACTACCAGAACTGCAAAGGGGAGAGGGTGCGACTTAAAAGAGAAAGGGTACGGACATGACTTCTTTGGACCCAAACAAGGAGTGACTAGAAATAACGGTCACAAGCTGGCAGAGGGTAGATTCAGACTAGACATCAGGAGGCGCTACTTCACTGTCAGGGTGGCTAGGACCTGGAACCAACTTCCAAGCGAGGTGGTGCTGGCTCCTACCCTGGGGGAATTTAAGAGGGGGCTAGATGAACACCTTGCCGGGGTCATTCAACCCCACTACTCTTTCCTGCCATGGCAGGGGGTCGGACTTGATGATCTGCTCAGGTCCCTTCCGACCCTACAAACTATGAAACTAAGCTTCAGCTGCATTTTTTACTCTTGGTAGCCATCTGCAGCCAGCACCCTTAGCTAAGGAGTAGCAACCCAGCAAAGGGGTACATCAGGGGAAAAGGAAGCAAAAAAGTGGTATTTAAGCCTCTCTTGCACATACCTTCCAGATCTGCTTCCCGGGCATAACACATAGGAACACAGGAAGATAGGACAGGAAGAGGCCTCCTCAGCAAGAGAGTCCAATCCCTTCCTTTTGCATCCTGGTAAGTCATGCACACCATTAAAAGGGTGTGAGCTGTTGAACACATCTTCAGGTGCTGCAGACACTACATTCGAGTTTTTGTATATAGCAGGGTTTATTCAGTGCTTAATTAAACCTGCCTCTATTTGTGGCCTGTGGAGATGGTCCTGCCACCCTCCATCAAGCTCAATGAATAAATATTTAAGCAGTCTCACTGACTGCAGCATGGCAGCATTAAGCTGCACTAGCAAGGGCTGCAGATTCCAGCTTCTCTCTCCAATACATTTTTGAAAGATAAATGTAAACCGTGGTCCTGGAAACACCTCTCAGCTCCACCCATGTGTAGCTTAACTTTATCCATGGGAATAGGCCTATTCAAGTCATGCCTACATGTAAGTGTTTCCATGACAGGGGAGTGGCATGAGGAAAAAAGCAAGAATAATCCTACCCTTTCAAAACACACATGCAAAATAAAACCTTAACATTCATTAACAGTGCTTTAAAAAAAAAAAAAAAAAAAGCCATCTTGTTTCCAGTGACCTGGGTTCTGCCACAAGTTTGACAGATAAAAAAGTAACCAACACACACACATACACAAAGCAGATTTTATATTCACGTAGTTCACAAGCTAACTGGGGTGGGGAGGAGAGGCCAAGTAAATGGAGATGCCAGAAACGGTAAAAACAGAAAAAGAACCAGGCAAGCCTGACATGCAGTTTATATGGGCTCAAAGTCCCAGGGGTATCGGTCAGGAAAAGCCAAACATCCAGTTTCTCCCTTTAAAAGATTCTGCTTCTTGTTAAGACTGCCACAAAATAAAAAATTAAAAGGGTAAAATTACTATACATTAAAACAACCCTAGAGTGTAAATGGGAAAAAAGTGTAAACATCCACACAACTATCATCATCCTCTCTCTTCCCAGCACAGAATAGAAAGGAGCAGATCATAAGTTTCTAAAACAACCAGTCAAACTTATTCAAATCTTCACAAAGTGCAACAGGGCAAAACCCATTCCTGTTCACAGAGCTTATTACAGCAACATGACTAAACGTGCTCAGCAGTCCAATTTGATAGGATGCATCCATCTGCTGATGCCAAAGGAAGATGCATTTCTGTTATATGTGGCACACTGCTGTCACACGCTGCTTTTCAAAAGAAGTTTTGAAAAGAGACCTGCTGCGTGCATTCTTCACAAGTCATAGTATCACCAGCCGTATAAGTGTTTGACCTCTACTTGCTACGCACTGTGGACAAAAATCTGACATCAGCTTATTTCAGTGCTAGCAGCATTGAACTGCTACTAGCATTGAACTGGTTTCACTTTTTAAAGGAAACCCAGAGCACTCAAATTCAACCAGTTCAGTATATGGACCCCCATGTATTCATTTGGTTTGATGTAATCCAAGTAACCAACTTGATTAAAAGAGTCCTCTCTGCTCCATTCCTGGCAAATTCCATTTCTCCATGCTTGTTCAAACCAAAACTGACAAATGGTATACATCCCAGTGTGTACATATACATATAATCTTAAATTTGAGTAACTTATACTATACCTTAACTCAAGAAAATATTATTTTTATTGGAAAAGGTGATTAGTTTTAGTATGTTTCTGTATGGGCAATGTAACTTATTGAGGGAATAGCACACTACTCTTAACGCTTGCAATGTTTGCACCAGGGCCTAAAACAAAAGAAATAGGATAAGGAGATGCAATCGAGTTTTGAGATGAGCACTGAATTTACAAGGGTACTTACTGCAAAATAAACCATGTCCAACCAACCTACAGATTATTAAACTGTTAGATGTATTACCCAGAACGTCCAGATAGAAACAGGAACAGCCTTTCTTTTCCTTCACGTGTGAACAGAGCATTCATGCAAACTTCCAAATTACTAGCCCTGCAACCTATGCATGCATTTCTACAATTTTTACACAGACAAAGCACCAGAATGGTGTGCAATCAGTCTGCATCAATCGTAATGCAGAAGAACCCCACTAGGGTAAGAGGACTGATGTTATTAACCAGTTCTGCGAGAGTGCCCAGCATATTAAATCTACATCATGCTAATTGTTTTTTACAAACTGGGTAAGTGAATGTCAATCCCTGCCCCAAATATCTACAATCTAGGAGTCCTGACATAACAGGTGTATGTAACTAGTCCACAGACGAAGAAGGGATGTGTTAGACAAGAAAAGGACAGGATGTTATCTAGGCCACTGCCCAGTGAAATCTTTGACTTCCCTGTTGAAGAGGACATGGTAACATTTAGTTCCAATAGTGGAATAATCTTTGCAGCACACTGGAAATTAAGCTGAAATAGTCAACTCATTTCTGTTACCTGGACTGTAATTAATAAAAAACTTAAAGACCACAAATATCACACATGCAAACTGGTCACGCAGACTATTCAGAATATTCTGCCTGCCTAGAGACGCTGCGTTAAAACCACTTGCAGGAAACTGGAACTGAACATGTGATGTGTACACAACAGTGGAGATCTTCCTCTAACATGAACGAGTCAGAACCAGTATTTTTTATCCAAAGATGTGTTACTGAGTATTTTTAAAAGGAAACAATGACATGGACATGTTTACATGGAGTTAAAGGAATCAGGCAGTGCAGGGTAGGGAGCAACTTCCACTAAACCAGATCAAAAGTCAGGCACCAGTGAGCACTTCCTTAAGAAGTGCTTGGTATTCCATATGCCCACCCACTGTCATCAGTATAGTTTACTGTGTAATTCTATATGTGCTGACTACTGAACAGTCCACTGGCAATTTCACTTGCATACAAACAGTGAATTCAAGACCTACATACTCCAAGTCCTTCAGTACATCGAGTAAAAGTGATATAATACTGTAATTAAAAAATCTGGGCACAAACAAGCCCCTCGGAGTCATGCTTCAAGAGGATCCTCCACGCAAGTCTCTTGTTTTTCACTGCAAGCAAGAGTGGACCCAGCAGACGTCTTGTCTCCTTAGCATTCGCCACAAGGAGCTTATTCAAAAAGTGAATGCAGCCTCTGGAGTTTGGAAGTGAACTCTAGGGGTAACTGCAAGTTGCACTGTCCCAAAACAATGCTTGGAAGCCAGCACAGAGAAAATAGCACTCAAATGGATTCTCCCTAGCCATCAAAGTATCTTAGGTTTGGGGGGAGGAGGTGAACCAATGAAATCATCACTATCACCATTTCAAACAGATCAAAGTAGGAGGGGAAAAAATGTAGTGCAGAAAACCTAATGGAGTTACCATATCACAAATCCATAGAAATCATACAAAATTTGAATTGGATGAGTCCAAAAGCAGGATGCAATCTTTGTTTTGAGAACAGTCTTTTATCAAGAAGCTCCTAGAGCAATGCTGAGACATTAGAGACCAATTATATATACATGCATGCAAAAGTGCATGCATGTATGCATGCATGTTAACACACTGTTAACGATCCAGAATTTAGTTTCCAGACTTCTGAACATTTAAAAGTCAAAATCAACTGCACGGTACATCCGGTGTGAAATTCTGCCCACTGAAAATCAGTAAGAATTTTGACATGGATTTCAATGAGACCAGGTGTGGTTCTCCATGTGCTGTTGGTTATACATTAAACACGTAAAAGCAAGATGAGAACAGAACCCAACACATGTTCAATATGGCCCAGTTAATGGTCCTGCGAGAACATTAACTTTCATGTTCTGATTTTAGAGCATTTTAGATGAGTCACCGTAGGACTTTGTTGCTCAGGGTAAAGAGGAACCATGAAAAATACAGATCTACTAGGCTTAAAGAGCTCCCAAGTTCTAACAGCTCTGCAACTGAAATTTGGAAACTACTTGACTTGTAGTTAATGAGGCTACAGAGTTTAGGTTCTACTGGCTCCCTCCTACAGAGTTTAAAATCTGTGTGACTTCCTCCTGAGCTACAGATCACTTCACCTGCCACTGAAAGTCATTCTCTAATTAGGGAGAACATGGCAGTTATTCTGCATGCTGCAATCCAGTTTGTGCTTATTTATTTATTTATTCGCTTTAAAAAAAAAAGCAAGGGAGGAAGGAAAGCTTCTCCTATGAGGGCTGAGGGAAGTTAGGAGATTAGGTAACAAAATGAGCCCAAATCTTCAGTCCTGAAGCAAAGTTTCCAATGATTTAAATTGGAGTTTTCCCTCGATTATAAACCACAACTTGGTGCAATGTGATTACTTAAATCATAACAAGGTAAGAATAGTGTTTCTGGAGCTTAGCAGATGGGGAAAACTGCTATGGGATTACTTTCCAGAAGCCATCAAGGACCTCAGTTCCAGGTCTTACCTGAAAGCCACATAAATATACTGACTGACATCTATTTGGCACATCTCACTAAGAAAAAAACAAATCCTGTCTGAAGCTGTTATGCAAATCAGTTTTTTTATTGATCAAGAGCAATAGTTTGTTTCCAAATAGTAAAGAAGGAAAATTATACAGAAAAGTAGTAGTTACCCCTCATTTCACTTGTTTCCCAGCTGTGAGAAGTATACCTCACATGTGCAAATGGAAATCCTATTCCATCTATTCCTATTCCCAAGGAGGGGATCCTATTCCACCTATTAGGTCAGGGGTCTGCAACATATGGCCTGCAGGCCAGTTCAAGCTTGTGGAGTCACTGAATCTGGCCTACAGAGCTGAAGGACTTTGCTTGTGGCAGCACCCGTGTTTGCAGGGGGCTGGGTGGTCTTGGCAATACAACTGCAGCAGGGGGCTTTGCCTGTGCCTGCACCGACACCAAGCAGCTAGGAGCTGCATCCACGCCACTGCTACTTCTCCCAGCCCCTACTCCCCAATGGAGCTATAGCCACAGCTTCCAGCTTAGGGGGAGCTGTGCCAGGGGTGAGGCAGCTGCCAAATGAGTCTGCACTGCTGCTGCTTCTTCCATGCCTCCCACCCTGGCCTCCCCAGCTGTGCTGGGGCTGAACAGCTTGCAGCTGTACCTGCACTGCGGGTGGGAGGGGAGAGGAGAGGAGGGGAAAGAAGAGGAAGGAGGAGTGGTGAGATGCAGCAGAAGCAGCGTAGACACACTTTACAGACACCTAGTCTCAGCACAGCTCCCCACAGGCTGGAAACTGAGGCCACGCTGCAGTGGAGGAGCAGAATGCTAGGCTGGAAGAAGTAGCAGCAACGTGAGTGCAGCTCCCAGCTACCTAACCCCAGCATGGGCACAGTGAAAGACCCTGATGTACTGCCAAAGCCACCTGCCCCTCAATGGACCAGAGTCAGGTCATTCTGACCCCACACCTTGCAAAAGGTTGCTAGCCCCTGTATTAGGTGCCTAAAGGGACTTAGTTCCTTTAGCGTTATTCTGTTCCACCCTGCTCCAGTCCTTAAAAAACAAAAGATGGATGGATCTACCTCTTGCTCACTGCTATTTGTGACTTAGTCTGCAGGCTAAATTGGTGGCATGTTACAAAAGTAGGCAAGTTAATGTTTTCTCACAGACTCAAACAGGGTGAAATAATATTGCATTTGAGCATCTAATAGGATCTAAGTCTTTTCTACCTCTAACTTCTATAATATTCAATCCCCTTTCCTGGACTTTAGCATCTTCACTTAAAACAAACCAGTTTTAAGGACTATAGTGAAAGAGTTGCAACACCAACTGCTAAAACAAGCAAGAACCCAAGGTAACTCCATGGTTGGAGAGGGCTATAACTGCACAGCATGCACATGGCAACTACATTAGAAACACACAATTATGTGCTGCCCTGGACAGACATACCGTTTAAGTGACATCAGAATGAGTTGCACACACGGATGCAGAATAGTATAGGGCCATTAATATCTTGGCTGCTTCTCATGTTTTCGAAACATGAAAACCAATTAGGAATTTATAATAACTCTTTTACTGCCAGTGGAGTATTTTTCCTTAAGACTGAAGAGCAGAGAAGGAAAGACAGACAAGCAGACGAGCAGACAGATGCACGCACGCTCCTGCCTTCTAGCAATTTCAGTACATCTCTAGCTCCTCCCCCCACTCAAACCTGACAACTTTCAAAGTTAGTTTGGCTGAGGCCTTCAGAGAAAATAAAGGAAAGAGCCCTTGTTTGCTAGCATTAATGCAAAACAAGTTGGCTGAGCTATAATATAGGAAGTTTAAAAATAAGTATGGAAATGCCAACATACATATGGAGCAAGTTTACAGCCGCAACACAGCAAATCATATGCACAGCAGTGACGTGCACTGCTGTATGATATAAAAATCTCAAATTTGTACACACCAACCTACCTCACACACACACAATACAAAGACAAAGCAATACAAAGAGATGCTGAAACAAGCTATACACTGATAAACAATGAAGGGCATCTACATTTTTGAGGATGTAATACTTTGCTTCCTTTCATCTTTAAAAAGCAAAATAAAATCAAATGGCTAAATGAACTGCCATTAAAAATGGCTGTCAAAGTTTTCTCATCTTCCATTTTTAGAAAATAAATGATGGTGTCTATCCATTTGCAGCCATCCGTGAAAACTGATTTTTGTTTTAGAACAAGCTGCAGCAAAAACATTTGTGAAAGTATCTGGAAAAAAGCAGATAACAGTTTACAAAACTGGGCATATATAGGACATATCAAATAATCAGTTATAGCAATATAACACAATTCTGTTTCGCATAACGTTAGCAAGTCACTCATACTCAGCATAAGAAAAGGATTAGACCACCAAAAGCAAAAATGTCAAAGTGCCTCAGGAATAGTGCCATACCAAGACTCCTGGCGGCCCTGGGCAAACTTTTAGTGTCGCCCCCCCACCAGAGATAATGATATTTTGTTGCAAACTGTTTAATTTTCAGGTTTCCTTTCTGTCCGGGCCCCGGGTGGCCGCCTGGTTCATCTATGCCTGTGTACAGCCCTGCTCATTAACTTAGCAGATCCATTTTCAAAGTGAAGGGAACATAAACTTCTAAGTCACTTAATATTCTACAAATTATATCCCAAAACCTTTAACAAAAATGTAGAAATAACTCAGTCTGATTGACAGAGGTCATGCAAAACAAAAGTGCTACTGGAGTTTCACATCTCCCTCACACCAATGTGATGAAAAGACACCATATGCAATCCACTACTGTTAGCTAAGAAATCCTTGACTATCAAAGACATTACACTAAGTAGTGACATGTAAGCTCTGAACTCAGCACTCCTCCACACAAAACTCATGCTATGCAAACATCAAGAAGTCAGTAAAAATAAAATCAAGGACAGCCCCTTTGTCTACTAATTGTAGTAGAGGGATCTAACAATGGCGCCGGTGGGGAGGAATGGATTTTGACAGCTTTTCTCCGCTGAGTTTGTACCAACCACCCCAATGGAAGTCTGTCCCCAGGTGAATCCCTGGTTAGTTATTCAGCTGCTCTGTCTCTAGGACTTTACAGAGGCTTTCAAGTTCTCTTGAGCATTGCTTGTTTGAATCACACTGAATAAACAGTCTCCACCCGTCACCTACTTCTTTTGTCTAAAGCACCTATTCAGAGGCAACTACCCTCATTGACTGGTAGGCTGGCCAACTTGAAAGCTGAAATACCATTAAAAACAAGATACACCGGAATGCCTCCATGTTGCTAGAGGAAACAGAGGTCCAGATTCTGCCCTGCCGTTACATCAGGATAATTCCAGTTTAACTCCTACAGCTACAAAAGGAGTTGTGCCACCTGTACGCTGGTTTATCCTGAAGCAGAAATCTGCTGCACAATTCTTTCCTTCTTTCAAACTAGTTTCTTTGCAAACCATTCCTATTGATACAAGATCCCAAACCCAGGAGCTCTTTGTGAAGGTCTGCCTTTTTAGTTCCCAGTAAAGCAATACTTATATGACCTCTAAATGAGTTAGCTATCTGTGAGAACACAACAAAACAACAAAAAATAATAATTCTCCAGAGATGGGATGCTTTCGTTCAGCTAATTCTGCCTTCAGTGTTGCACCCTCTTAAGTCAGGATGCCTGGAGTGCTGATACACAAAACAAATAGCTGGCCAGGGTGAGGCTGAAGGATCCCTTGAGGTGGGAAAATCTTAGCGCTGGGTTTGCATCAAGGGTGTACCACAAAGTTTTCACACCAGGGAAGAACAAAACAAGTTAAATCTTCATCAGCTCCTATTCCACTGTATCCCACCCAAAGTACAGCACTTTCCACCCCAGCTCACCCCACCTATTTTCTTTTGTAATTAAATGCTAAAAACGAAACCTGACTGGGCAAAGCTGTGTAGTTTTCTATTTTTCCCATTCCATACATCATCAACAGTGAAAGATGGGCAAATACAAGTTCTATTCAACCTAAACTATATTTTCACCCATAACATCTTAATTATCTTATTCACAAAGTATTAAGCCAGTAGCTACAATGACTTAAGACAAGAAATGGAAAAGATACACCTTACAGCTCTCAAAGGAGTCCGTTTTAATTTCCAGCATCAACCTAACAGATCAGATCTCCCAGCCAACAATAAGAAACTGACTATTCCCATTGTTTCCTTTTGAGAGAATATGCCTCCTCCTCCTCCCCCAAATTCTATATGTGATCTCCCAGGACATTTCTCTGGCAAAGTTATAGGGTATATGAACACTACAGCCATAATTAAAGTTATATTAAAAGAGCACAGTGAAAGCAGACACTGACCCTTTTCTAAACTTGAGATGGCTCCTATGAAGTGCATCTGAAAGCTGTGCTGGGAAAATAAATAAAGTACAGACATTTATGATAATGCAAACGACAAACTATTTTGTTTGAATTCAGAAAAGTAGCGAAAGTAACAAATGTTAAAGACAGGCATCTTC
>NW_005842136.1:1779798-1782983 GCF_000455745.1 Alligator sinensis | reverse complement strand
AGCAGGAGCACTATTTTAAGCTCTGCTCTCTAAAAGAGATGAATGAGCATCAGTTAGAAGAGCTTTACTGTCTTAATACTGCTGAGCCAGTATACCACGAATTAGTCTGTATACTGCCCAGTAACAAACCTACCTTGGTCTTTTCATTAAGAATTTTACCAACATCTAAACAAAAACTTTGTGTGACTTCATATTTTTTAAATCTATACATCAAATACAGGTGCAGAGTAAGTGATCATCAGCCATGAACAAGTTAAAAAAAAAAAAAAAAAAAAAAGATAAAGGATTTTCTGTGCCTAACAGGATGTACAACTTCATTGAACCAACAAGATCTATTTGGTTTCTGCCTATGGCTGTAGAATCTTTGCAGCTTTTATTTCTTCCAGTTTGTCCAAACAGGCTGCTATCCAACATATACCAGATGCTCATGGAGCAATGGACAACAGATAACTTCAAGGACATCTGTAAAGGGCGCATTTCAGGGGCCCAAACATGCAAATGTTTAGGCACGTGAGTAAATTAACTCCTACAAAGGAGATGTCTCTGAAGACCCAATGGGTTACTAAGGTGAGTAATTTTACTCATGTACCTAAACATTTTCTCTAAAATATATTATTTTTACACCTAAAAATAGTGACTAAGTAAATTTTTTAAAAGTATCTAAAACTTTAAAAAGTGAATCCTTTACAAATACACTTGGGTTAATTTTAGCATCCTTCTGTTTAGCTGCTTAGCAACACTTATCCTATGACCTTCTAAGCACCACCTACTTTTACAAGGGATAATGAATATAACCAAAGGGATTTGTCTATATATTTGAATCTATATAATGCAAGTACAAGATCAGTTATTATTTCAGAAGACTTTCAACCGAAGACAGACCAAGCTTTGTTTCTATTTAAGAGGAAGCTTGAACCACCTGAAAAAGGGTGCAGTTGTGAACACTCTATGCTATTAACCCAAAGAAGTGATGAAATCCTTAAGGTAAAACCAAAAGCACTGTGGAAAGTGTGCATGTTCCGTTTGCCAGAAGATATTAAAAGGATTTCACTGCAAGGGACAATCAACACCCAATGCAAACGTTCACCTTTCCCAATTCTGAAACTCCAGAGACTGACCCTCACTTCCAAAATAAAGAACATATGATCAAAAGGTCACTGAATGATGTAAACAGTTAAGAATGGATGTACCACCTGTACCATCTGAGTCAGACTGAGACACTCAACTACACTAAAATCTGCTAACAAATGAAACTTCATACCCTTGGAGAAAGAGATAACTTGGCTGGAGAGGGCAGGTTTTAGAATCTGCATGTGTTACAATCCGCTTTAATACCAAAACCACAAGAGGCACATTTTGCAAGAATAAAAAAAAGTCTACGGAAAAAAAAGAAGCGTGGGGCGACTAGTAATTAAAGGGTACTGAAAATGGTTAAAAATAACCTGCATTATCAATTGATAAACAGGTGAGATCAGAATAGTCTAATGATTCCAATGCAAATTAATTTTAAGGGGGGGTTTACAAAACTTCACCTATATATCAATTTTCTTTAAACTACAAGATACCAGCCAAGTCCTAAATATGAATGCATACTCAGCATGAAGTAAAAAAAAAAAAAAGTCAGACTATCTGCATTGTAGGAAGAATGTTAGGTGTGTCCACCCGTGAATATTGAAAAAGGAGTGTTATCCTGATTGATTGGATGATGGGCTCATGCTGCTTCTGGGTTGCTAACTCACAAAAGGCTCTATTCTCCCCTGGATGTACGTAACTCCAGTTAATGCTAATAGGCATTATGCAGACACACCAAGAGAAGAATATACCACTAAGTCTTCAAAGGGAAAATTAGAACCTAAAACAAACATGGCTGGCCTGACCATGAGTCACTGGCTGCATCCCCCTTGCACACACACAAAAACGCATGGAAAAGGGGAACTGTGGTATCTAACTTTGTGTGCTTCAAAACAGTTGGTCTTAACAAAGAATTTCAACCTTCTGATAGGTTTTAATCATAAACTTCAGAGATGGCTGGGTAAACTGCATCTGTGACAACTTCTGCTAAAGTTGTTAAAAAGCAATTTTCTCATTAAAAAAAAAAGACTAATTGAATCTGGAGTTTGAATTGTAAGGATGGGGGGGAACCCTTAAGAGTTAAGATTATTCTCTATATCACATTAAACTAGACACTTGACTAGTGTAATAACAGAAATATATAACCCTGCCTTGATCTTATCTAAAAAAACACACAAAACAATGGTAAAAGATCTAAATCAGGTGTTATTTCCAGAAATCACTTCAAGAGACTTCTTTTGCAGGGCGAAAGCATCTCTTGGCTCCTTTCCGTTATCACCCACCCCAGAAGCAAAAACCTTTTTCCATCCATATTCCTGAATGATTCAAATCCAACCTAAACTATCTTACCAGCAGGAAGAATAAATACACAGGGCTAAGAACCTCCCCGCCAAAAACCAAGCTTGTCTTGTACCTTTTTTGGGGGACAGAGGGAATATTCTCCTTCTCCCCACAAGAGAAAGGGAAGCGCATAGCTGTGGAGTATGTATGTGAGCAAGCTCTGGTGCTGCTGCTAAGGCTGCTGCTGGCTCTGAAGCCGTGTTGAATTTCGTAATGGAATGTGAACTGCTCATCCGGATCTGAGCTTGCGTCCTATCTTCTAACCAGTAAGGAGCAGGGGAGGACAAATGTGCTGAGCAAGGAGAAATGCTCTCCTCCTCTTTTATAACCCAAGGATGCAGGGCAGAGCACTCAAGAAAGATAATGGAACTAAGAGGTTAAAAAAAGAAGAAAAAAAAGAAGAGGAGAGGAGGGCGAGAGAGAGCCAGAGGAAAAACTTATCAACTACATGCCAAAGTTCAATCCACCACCCTGCCCTCCCCTCTTGCAAAAGTTAAGCATCTTCCAACTGCTCTCCTCTCGGCAGCTACCCGACTCTGCCCAACAACAAGATGAGAGTTTTGGGGGGTTGTTTTTTGGGGTTTTTTTTACTTTTTCCCTTTCCTCCTTGGGAACACTGTTGCACAACTAGCAAGCTCAAGTGGAGCAGGGATGGCCAGCACTGCTGCTTCCCTCTCCTGCTAAAAAAAAGTCTAGCAAGTCCACCGATGAAAACCCTGGGCTGGTTCCAAGCCCTGAGACTTTGCAGACTCATTATTTGTTACCTTGAAAAA
>NW_005842136.1:1777896-1779767 GCF_000455745.1 Alligator sinensis | reverse complement strand
AAATAGGAGGAGGGGGGGGGGGGGGGAGAAGAGGAAGGGATATCAGGTTCGTGTATGATTAACCACCCAGCCCAAAGGAGGAGGAGGAGGAACTGCATCCTCGATGCAACCCCCCACTTAGCCATCGAGAGAGAAAAATATGCTGATCAAGGGGGGGGGGAAGGAACCCTCCCCTGCTTCTTAGCAACGATTAAGGTCGCAGTTTCCTAAGAGACGAGTCTTGACTAGTCCACATCAACATGGGGTAGGGGGAGAAAGGGAGGGGGGGAGGAGGAGGGAGAGAAACTTTGTTTTGCAAAGAAAAAAAAAGTCCTTCTTCCGACAGAGATGGGGAAACTTCACCGCCACCCAGACCCCCGCCCCACTCGCTGGGCGGCTGAGGCAGGGACGGACAGGAGCCGGGGAGGGAGGGAAGGAGGGAGGCAGCGCCGGAGCCTGGTCCAGCGAGACAGAGGGATTCCCCGGGGTACCGGCCTCGCCGCGCGGATCCCGGCCGCTTCCTCCTCGGATGCTGCCTGCAGCTCGGGACCATGCCTGCGTGCGCCTGTCCCCCGGGCCCCACATCGCGCACACACTCACACGGAGATGTGCCTGTGACACAGCACAATGGCGGGGCAGAAGAAAGAGGGAAGATAAACCTACAAGTCCTGCCCCCCCACAACACACGCCTGTGACAGCACAATGGCAGGGCAGAAGAAAGAGAAAGGCAAACTTATTTAGTTCTTTCTCCCCCCCCCCCCAAACACACACACAGAGATGCCTGTGCCACGCGCGCACACACACACACACACACACACACACATAATGTGCCTGTGACAAACAGATGTGCCTGTGACACGCGCGCACACACACGCACACACACAGATGTGCCTGTGACACAGCACAATGGCAGTGCAGGAAAGAGAAAAGCAAAGCTAAGTCCTCTTCCTCCCCCCACAACTCCCCCTCTCTCTCCTTTCTTCCCAAACTTGCCCTGCTTAAAATAAAGAGGCCACAAACTCTGCCCCCACCCCCACGAGACAGCCGGGGAAGGAAAAGGATAAGTACCTTGCAGAAGGTCCCTAACTCCCTCCCCAGGGTGGAGGGAGGGGAGAGCAAGAAAGAAAGGGCAGAGAAAGGTATCCAAGTGCAAATGAAAGGCACACATGGATGCTTGGATCCGCCGGAGAAACAAGGAAACAAGGCAGAAAGTTAGCGAGAGGGAGATGGGACCAGCGTTGCAAAGAAAAAGAAACTTTTTTTGTTTGTTTCCTTCTACCTGCAAAAGAGGCTTCTTCATCCCAACTCGGGGCTTTCCTTTTTGGTTGGTTTGTTTGTAAATCCAGCTGCCTCTCCCCCCTCTCCAAAAAAAAGAAAAAAAAAAGAGGGTTTGGGGGCGGGAGAGGGGGAAAAGAAAGGGAAATGGTTCTAGTTTAGGGGAAGTTCAAGATGTCCCTTGCTCGCAGCCCCCTCCAAAGGGTGGTGGTGGTGGTTGGTTAAAAATAAACTTTGCAGCAGGAGAAGCAAGGGGGGGAGGTTAGAGATGGGATCTGGCCGGATTCCTAAACTCAGACGGTTTAATATGGATGAGCATCAGGTCCTGCAGGCAAAAGGCTGCTGCTGATGGTTGGTAGAGAGGCTGCAACAGGGAAGGGAGGAAAGAGGAGGAAAGGAAGAAAAAAAAAAGAAAGAAAGAAAGAGGGAGGGAGGCAGGGAGGAGAGGGGGTGGGGGTGGAAGGGAAGAGGGAGGCTTCAGAGCCTCAAACTCATCCTTCCCCAGCGCTGCCAGGCCAAACTTTTGTGCTGGTTGTTTAAAAGGACACTTGAATCCGTCCAAAAAAAAAAAAAAAAAAAAGAGGGGGGGAAAAGCCAAGCGAGAAAGAAGGAAAGGG
>NW_005842136.1:1770927-1777522 GCF_000455745.1 Alligator sinensis | reverse complement strand
GGCAGCAGCCTGTTGCAAGGAGCATCCCTCGCTCGGCCCGGGGAGGGGCTACGGGGAAAGTTTGGGGTTGTGCGTGTGGTGCTGTGTGCGGTACAGTGTGCTGTGCTGTGCTGTGCGCGCTCCCTCCTTCCCCTCCTCCCTCGGAAACAACGAGCCAAAGTCCACCCTGGCCGAGCGGCGCCTCCGAAAGCATCGCTGTGGCGGGGCGCGGGGCCGGGCAGCCACCAGGTGCCACGCGTTCAGCGCCCGGCGGGAGGGAGGCGAGGGACGCCGGGCAGGGGCAGGGATGCAGGTTGCGGGCAGGAGGCAGCGGCGAGATCCTCGCTGTGTAGTCGGTACTGAGGAGGGCTTTGCAGAAAGCCCTTCTCCGCCGGCCACACGCCCCCTTCTTCAGGCAGAGGAGAATGCAAAGCTGGTCACATTTGGTCTTTGGCAGGAGAGCTGAAGGGGCGGAGGGTTAGACCTTCCTGGTCGGAAAAGTTGGTGTTGTGCAAATGAGGCTGGGATCAGAGAGAAAGGGCTCCGAGTCCAGGTTCTTGGCGCGAATCGGCTAGCTCGTATGAGAGCAGCTTAAAGAGTTGAGGAAACTTTCTTCGCAAGCTTTCAAGTTGAAAAGCACCCTTGGTCAGGCTGAGGAAGCATCTGCAGCTGGTGTGTGCATGCTCTTCCTGGATGGAAGGAGTAGTAAAGCGTCGTGAGAGTGCGAATGAAATGCATACGCGGATGCTTGGATCCAGGGAAACAAGGCAGAACGCTAGCAAGTGAGATGGGACCAGCGTTTCTAAGAAAAAAAAAACCTTTTGTTTTGTTCTTGGCCCCAGGCTGTAGCTTTTCCTCCGCTTCCAAGCCCAGAGAGAGAAGCAGGGCTGGATGGGACCCCCCCCACAGAGTCTCATCTCCCTGGCTGAGGGAGACTCAGTCCTATCCAGACCACCTCAAACAAACCATCTCAACTCAACTCACCCTCTTTCTTGGATTTAAAAAGCAAGCAACCTGGTTCCAAAAGCCAGAACCTACGGGAGAAGGGGGGGGGGGGGGGGGGGGGAAGGAAAGCAGCGGGGCTCTGTTGGCTGCCATATGAGAAGGGCATGGTTTTCAACAGGTGGTTTTCAGCCTGTGGTCCATAGACCCCTGGGGTTGGCAGGCTGCGTCTGAGGGGTCCATGAAAGATGACGGTAATGGATCAAAAGTTTGCAGATCCCCCCCACACTTACCAGTCAGAGGGGTCAGCGAGATTTTTTAGGGGTCCACAAATGAAGAAAGATTGAAAACCACTGTCCTAGCTCATAACTTCCCTTTGTATAGTCCCCCAAACTAAGACTAGACTTCATCCTACCTAGCCACCCAGAGTCACTGCCAGCAGGCCTTGGGAAATGTGACTGTTGAAAAGGAAGCTGTGGGCTAGGAGGATGCATAGCCTCCTCATCTAGTAGCCAACAGGCCACTGCTAGTGTTTTGGTTTTTTTTTCTTTTTACTTTGGTAGTAGTTTGCTTTCTTTTTAAAGCAAAAAAAGAGGGTGCAGTCTTGTGTTGAGTTTAGAGTTGCAGACAGAATTGACAGTTTTCACCCAGTGTGGCCTCTGAAAATGCTCTACAGCCATGACCAAACAGAAGTGCACAGCTGCAAAGCACTTTAAAAGGACCCAATTCTGTGAAAATCTGAACCTTCGTTGCAAGAGGGTTCAGATGAAGACACACCAAAACAGAGCAGCTTCAGTAATTTCTGTCTGCACCATAGATGATGGTTGTATGGGATGGTTTGGGTAGGGAGGATCCTGCCTCAGGCAAGGGGTTGGACTCACTGTATGACTTTTTTTTTTTTTAATTTGGGAGTTAGTGAGATCAACACTGCAGGCTGTTCCTTTTCGGAATGAATCCGGCCTGTGGTTCAACCCTCAAAACTCACTGAACATCCTATTTCAAAATCACAATTGAAAGGGAGAATTACTGCCTTTGCACAATGTAACTGACTGCTGTAATTCATAGCTGCACATAGGTACAGGCCAACATTTTGGTTCCTTGCCTTCCTGTTACAAGTCAGATGTGTAACCAAATGAAAACCAAATTAAATGCATCAGAAATGAGAGAAATCACCATGAGAGTAACAGGCCTGTGCCTCATACCCAATGAAAGTTAAGCATCAGAAAACTGCCAGGATCAGTTGTTGCATAAAACAGGCCCAAGGTATGGCTTGGCTCTTTTCACAAATGAAAAAAATAGAGTTGAAATGAGAAATATTTTTAAAGATTTGAAAGTGATGCAGAGGGATATTTCTTGGGAGGGGAGGCGATTTCCCTGGAAAGACAGGAAAAGCTGAGAGAGGTCTTACAGAGGCCAGCAATAAGACATAAAACAAGTCACAAGCCTCTAGACTTGAACCTGAACAGAAAAAAAAAGAGATGGTTGAAGAAAAAACAGACAAGAATGACTGTACAGAGTGTCACAAAAATTAGAGGAGGAACCAGTTTACTCTTTCAGGAAGTGGTTATCTACTACATTTCTTAAACTGAGATCAGTAAAGCTATGGGGTTTTTAAAATATTTTTCTTCAAATAACCAACTTTATTTTTGCTAAAAATTATAGGATGTAAGCAGCATTTTAAAAGAGTTACCGTAAAACAAATCAAAGATTGGCTTGAAGATGAGCTTTTTATATCCATTTACTGAAATACAGCATCCTATTCCACATATGAAAACCATTTTGATAGGAAAGGCAGGCAAGTCTGGGATGAAATCTTCTGACAAGCAGCCTTACACACATGAGATATTATATAAAATTCACTACTGTGTAATTCTTTCCTGTAAAGCTTTTCAAAATTGTGGGTCAAGCAACATGTGCTGAGGTATGTACCTGCTTCAACAAAAATTAAGTGCGTTTGAATAAGCACTTCTCCCAAACTCCAGATCAAATGCCTGCAATTGTGAAAAGAGTTCTGGCAGCGTCAGACTTACAAAGAGTGATATGCACTGTCATATAATCAGAACCTCAACATGAAATGAAACCTTTAATTTATGCCCATTTGGGACAGTGAGTTCTGCCCCAAGTCACACAAGTTTTATTCAATATGATCAAAATGTAGCATGGTATATGCCTACTAAGTATTGTTACTGAGAAACTTGTTAAGGCTGAGTTAAGTTTGCCTATAGACATGAAATCAGAAAGTCTTGTAAAACGATAATCACTTACCTCAAAGAAAGAAACCCGAGAAAGTATGATTATTCTAACATAAGGCTCATGTTTTACAAACTCAAACACTAGAAATCATGTCAAACAAAAATAAAATACCGTAAGCCCCCTTACCTTTGCCCCAGTACTCCCACCACCAAGCATCCTATCCAGCTCTACTTGACCTGTGTCTAATACCTGTCTTAGTTCTCTTTAATTGTGTATTCCTTGGTGCCAGATACCAAATTGAAAAGAAATTATGCATTTCAAGTTGGACTTTCAAAATAATCTACATCCACATTAGGGGTTGTCTGATTATGTTGTACAGATTGCAAACCTATATAATGTAATTGATAAAAAAAAAAAAATCATGCACGGACAAAGCCCAAGTGTTTATATGTAAGGCCTTGTTCACACCCGCTTTTACATGGGTTTTGTTCAACCGGGTTAAACTGGCAGATTCCGACATGGATTCTCTTCTATTGGTTGTGACAATATACCATAAATGTAACTCACCTATGGCCAATAGCTCTGCCATGATTTTAGGTGAAGGACAACCTTCACAAAACCAAACGTTTCATTAAGGAATGGACAAAACTGAATAACATATTCACAGCCAAAACGTTGTATCCAATTCAACATCAGAAATTCATTACAGAATGATGGATAAGATCTAGGTGGATAAGATGGGTATTTGGACTATGCAGCTATTATAATGGTCTTGGAGAAAGATGCCTGTAGTTGTCTTATGCAAAGAGAGCTGATAAAATGCTTAGTTAAGACTTTTTTTTAAACTTAGAATAAGGAACCAATAGAATCTTTTTGGGGAAAAAAATCAATTTCCTACCAATATGTCGGTAATAACACCTGGATAGGATCATGCATACTTTCCGCAGTTTGCCAAACCTCAGTGAGTAACACCCAAAAACTAACAAACATCTTTCCAGAAATAGTCCAAGCTGATTTTGGGTTTTTTTACCAACACAATAGAAAAGCTCCACTCTGAGTTATCACAAGGCAGGAAAAATTAAAACAGCTGACCTTTCAAATTCTTCCATCTTACAACCAACTTTTATGTGTCTCAATGCTTTAATAAAGAAAAAGCCTGAAAGAAAAAAACTTCTCTGCATGTGACATTTTAGGCAAAAGGCTGAGTTCGAATGAAGCTAGGGGAAAGGGAAGTAACCGCAATCATATAATTGAAAACTAGTTAATCTTATGCAGAGATTAGTTCTACAGAATTATTACTAACTTACTTCAAAATTTGTGTTTCCTCCTTTCATTCTGTCAATTGCTTCCATCTCATATACTTCCTTCATCCTGGTTCGCCTGCTCATTCCCATCCGTGACGACTGCACTATGAAGTGTTTGGTTTCCCAAAACTGCACTTGTGTACTTTTTAACATCATGACATCAATAGTAAACAATGATTGCAAGCTCTTCAGGGGCAGCAGCTTGCACTTACCTGTTACGTAATGCACTGTGTAAATGTATGGGCCTTACGTTCAAAGGAGCAATAATAAAGATACAGACTATTTTATAAGTGTACTTCGTGCATTATTAATTTGATTAAAAGTATCAGGGACACTGCTGTTCTCCGTGACATGAGAGCCAGTTGTTCCTGTCCCAATGGAAGGATAACTCTGCCCCCACCCACACTTTAAATATCAGAGATGCTGATTCAAGTTATTCAAGGAAAGCAGAAAAACAGGATGTGTAACTATGAAGGCCACAGTGAAAGGATGCTGTGATGTCTTGAAGCTAAGAAACTGAAGTGGTCATTTGCATTGAGAAAGGAGATAAGGATTATCTAGTACATTAGAATTTTCTTGCTCTGATTAGACACTATCAGTTTCTCCACCTAGGACATAACATCTGAAAATTACTTTGATACAAAAAAGTTGTTATTTTCAACATTAACAGACCACTTTCAGTCCAAAAACTTTAATAAATCTTTCTTCCCACCAGCAGTAACTGTGCCAGCTGCAGTATTTTGCTATGTTAAAGAGACAGTAGCCCAAAATACTGACCTTCATTTTCCAGTACTGCCAAGCTGAATTCGGATGTAGTGGATAGGGCAGCCACAGAGACCCTGTTCCAGCTCTCTGATCCTTGGTTTCAATTTTCCCAGAGGAAGTTAGAACTCCTGGATCCCTACTTTAGCTTCTTCCACTGAAGCATATACCAGCAGTAGATCAGGTAAAGTGATGCAGGACTTTACTATGCTCCCTTCTACCCCTCTGTCACTCACTCTTGACTTACCCACTTTGTCCAGGGACAGGCATCATCTGTCACATTTACACAGTACAAAGATTAGAAAATCCAGAAGATTAGAGAGTCCAGTTCCCAGGGTTTGCAAAAATAAGCTTTTATGAAACCCATGGCCAAAATAAATGTTTGAATTTTCTTGCATTTCCTTTACGTTTCAACCTTGTCTTTTAAAAAAATGAATACATACATATGTCACTCTTGGCGTTGCAACCCCAGCATAGCTGCACTGTCCTAGTGTGTGTGAACATGCCAGATGCATCAACTAGAAACTTAGAACAAAAGTGGAACTGACAAGTGTGTTCATTGTGTAGGATGAGAACAATGCAAAGTAAAAAAAAAAAGTAATCAAGCAGCATATGTGGGAGAAAGGTCAATACATAAGATTTTTTAAACATTTTTTTAAATTAAACTTTATTAATTCCAGCAACAGAAATCTAGAGTCTTACCAATAAGCACCACTTAGTAACAGCACTTAGCTTTCACAGAGCACTTGTCAGAGCTCAGACCATTTTGCATATTTCCTTGTTCCAGATTGATGGATTATATCAAGTAAGGATCATTGCAGTCAATTAGTTTGACATCCCATACAATACTGGGTGTAGGTAAAGACAGGCATGAAGTGATTTGACCAAGGTTGCCCAGCATATCAGTGGCAGAGCTGGAAATAGACCCCCCCCCCACACCCCCTTCTATCCTCTTGCACACACACATCTCAGTCCCAGTTGACTAGTCTACCAAAAATGTCAGCTGGAAATCTTATCACCAAAGAATGCTATTTTAGTCAGGACATAAACCTGGAATAAATGATTTAATATTAAATATTTGCTCCACTAAGTCTGTCCTAAATTACTCCAGAATGCAAAACAGACTTAAAGCTGGCTTGACAAACCAGCTAAGACCTCACTTGTGTATGGGTGTTGTCTAGTGATGCACAGACAATGTTGCTGGGCCAGTGCTGACTGTACCACTTTCCCTCTTACCACCTAAAGCCTACAGGGCTTCTTGGAGGAGTGGCTGCAGTAATGTCATTCCCTGGCAATTCCTGCCTGCCCAAAAAAAAACCCCCAGAGGGTGTATTGGAGTTAGATGCTAATCAGAGCAACCCTGAGGTTCTTCCAAGGTGCTGGGAACCAAAATAGCCCTTCACCAATTTTGACAG
>NW_005842136.1:1762522-1770896 GCF_000455745.1 Alligator sinensis | reverse complement strand
TGTTGAATTCCTCTTCCCTTCCCTCCTTCAGCTCTATCTTGGATTCTACCCTAAATAAAGTTGAGCCAGACTCAGTTGTCTAGCCCTGAATGTACAACAATGAATCCCTTAAGGAACTAGAAAAATATGTAGTTATGGACTACACACAGAGCATGTCTTGCAGATGTAACAAAAGGACCAATGTCATTATACTGACCTGGCAGGGGAAGTACAATGACCACCAAGGTGATTTTCCTACTGGTAGGGGAAAACCACAAACGTGGCATGGGGTAGTACCCTGACCGAGGCAATACAATTAAAATGGCACTGTGTAGTGGAGGGTTGCACCCTTGTCTACTTGTGGACAGGACTCCCTACAAGAGCCTCCTGGTCGGCCTCCCTTCTAGACTTCCAGTGGGAAGATCTCAGCTACATGCTGACTTTATGTTAATAGGAGACTCCACCCTAGCTCGCTCCTGCGGCCATACGGCTGAGGGCAAGTGAAACTCGGGGGGCATGGGCCCATGTGTAGGATACCCGCCAAAGGATTTGGAAGCATCTGAAGCCCCAGGCGGGGGTGGAGGATGCTTGCCAGTAGCAGGGCCACATATGGTTCTTGAATGACTCACATGGATTTGGAATTGATTTGGCTGATTTGACTGAGGACACGAAAAATTTTCCTAAAAAAAAAAAAAAATGACATAATGCTCTTGGGACTTTACTGAAGAAGCTTAATTGAGACCCATGCTTCTAATATATACTATTCAACTTTATACCTTAGACATGATAAAGATAAAGAATGGCCAAACTGATACCTGAGTATACGACATATACTTAAGTCCATTTGCTAAAACAATCGGGCACAAAACACGATTATTACAATTGTTATAAACATAGCCTATACTAGCACTGCACAACAATTAAAAAATAAAAACATTTGAACTTGGCAGTGTTCTTTTGGCCTACTAATTCACTATCTAATAAGGTTTTCAAAAGCATGGCTTACTGAGCTCTCAATATAATTTTTAAATATGAGAAAGCAAATGGTTTGACATTTGCAATCCTTCATCCCCAATATACTGGGGGCTGCTGTGGTGTGGGCACTAAGGCACATAGTTGACAGCCCAGAGGCCACAGCAGAAGTGCTCATAATGCAGCCTATCAGATTCCAACAAATCTGCAAATTTTGCTAAATGCATTGTCCCAAGAAATTAAAAAAGAAAGGATTGCCAATATATTGTCTCAGGAACAAGTTGTACAGATTGGGACTTGTAAACAAAAAGACTTTGACTTTTAAGAAACTTTTATTCCGGGGAGGGTGACAAATGGGGGCCAGTCAAGATCACATACAGGTTGGCCTGAAGATCTGGGCCTGAAGGACGAGGCCTGGGTTCATGGCCTGCAAGGCCTGCCCGTACACTCTAGACAAAAAACAAAAACACAAAGAACAAAAGGAGTATTTACATGTATACAGTTCTACTAGTGGGGATGCCCCACTGGACACCAGGGGTCGGCCCGCATGGACAAATCCCGAGGTCTCAGCTCGCTGGATGCGCCTCTGCACCTTGAGCAGCTGGTGGCGTCACAGGGCAAGGAGCAAGCATCCCACCTCAACTCGACACAGTGCCCCCTTGACGGCCCAGCGTTCCTCAAAGGTGGACATGGTCCACCGGAGGACCGCATGCTCGAATTCAAGCGAGAGGCAGGCCCACACCAGCAGATGGAAGAGCTGTAGGGCATCGTCCATCTCAGTCCCGGTGAGCCAGTTTTGCTGGCTCTTCAGGGTGGCCATCTTGCCTGGTAAACAAAAAGAAAGAAAGAAAGACATTTAAAAAGAATACTACTTTGGAATTGTTAACTCATGGCTTCTTGTCATCAGGCACTTTGTGTTTTTAAAATATCAATTTAAGATTTAATACAGAGTACAACCTGGTTTTGTCCATGTTAATCAATTAATGCTTGTCACATTACAATAAGATTACATTTCCCACTGAAGGCAAGAAGTAAAGGGGTTGTGTATTTACGCAAGTCTGTTTGTCCTAATGGGTTGATGGTGCTGAGGTCTTGTTATGAGAATAGACGTGCTAAAAAAAACAGGTTCATTGCTTATCATTTACAGCCTGACAAAGCACAAGAAGTAGGAGCAGGTCCTTAATCAGAAACATCCAGCTGATACGTTAACCAGTGTTTGTGTAATAAGTTAGAGATAAAAAATACCTATATTATTTTATTCATTCCTTCAGGCTGTCATAAGCTTGTTCCATACAATATATTCTCCAGTGTCTTATTAGTTTGCTTTTAAATGTCATGAGGTATAGAGATTTCAACCCTTTTGGAGACTTATCCATGGACACACACAAGAGACAATTGGAAATGGTGTTCACCAGTCATCAGAGCAGTGAGGAAATGGAAGTCAGGTAGCACCTGCTAAGGAAAGCATGGACAGGAGCAACTGGAAGCCTTCAGAGGAAAGGTGAAGGAGGGGAAAACAGGGTACGCAACTTCCATGAGGAGCTATCTTTGGATATATGAAAGTGGGGGTAGGTAAATAACAGGATTTGGGACAGAGGAAACTTCTACAGCAGGGGTTCCCGAACTGTGGAGCGTAGACCTGTGGTTGCTCACAAAGCCGTGGCGAGCCATCTGCAGATTGCAGCGCCTTCTCCGCCTTTTTCATTAATAAGTTTGGTGATACGGGCAAATGGAGAGAGAGTCTGAGGCTTGACAAAGGCCTGTTGTGTCCAAACAGTTTGGGAACCACTGTTCTGGAGAGGAGGTTAACAGGAAAGATGGCTAAGAGGAAATAAGAGACAAAGGTACTGAGAGGAAAGAAGCCCCCAGGTCAATGGCCATGAACAAAGGTTCAGTACTCTTCCCCCACTTTGCTTTGTGCCTAACTATCCCAAAGGCAAATGTGGACCTGGTCTACACTACCTGGTATTACAAGCAGAACTGTGAGTATGTCCACAGCTTTCCAGTGGCAGCAGATCCCCCTTTTTCAGTCAGCAGAGCAATGCCTGCTCTGACAGCATCAGAAGGCTGCTATTACCACAGGGAAGCCTCCAGAAAGTGTGTGTAAATTCATCTAACAGTTGTAGCCCCTTTAACAACTGCTGCAGTGGGTAGGGGTACATTCTGGTGCCATCCCTGTGCCAGTGTCTGTCTGCTGGCAAAGGGCTTGTCATACAGGCACGCCCCTGCCTTAGGTCTGGTCTGCAGTACAGAATTTGGAGTATAATAAAAGATACCAGATTTACCCAAAGAACCTTGTCTGCCTATGTCCTTAGACCAACAGAGCTACAACTTATACCCTGAGGTATAGCTTTGTCAGTCAAAGCATATGATATGCTGTAATCTGTGAGCAACATAGCTGTGCCCCAAAAGCCCCTAACATAGACACAATTGTACTGTCCAAACCACAGTTGTACCAGTGCACCTTATTTTGCTTGGGGAGTGGTAAGAACAGGTGTAGTTTTGCTGGAACAAGCTGTCTTCACAGTAGAAACATTTGGCTGAGAAAAGTATAGTGCTGTATATAGTGCACAGCATAGTGCTGTATATTATATATTTTATAGTAAGTGTTACCACTGAAGCACTCAGCTCATCTACAGTATACTGTCTCAGAATAGATATAATAGCAATGCTTGCTAGTAGACAAGCAGCTTATACTTCAAGGAGCTCTTGTACCGATATAGTTAAACCACCTCCCTAAACAATAAGCTGTAGCAGTAACAGGGCTCTTTTGACAAGATACCCTCCCTTCTAATGTAAGTTATGCCTATTTGGTGGAAGTGGTGGGTCAAGGGACAGTGGCAGTATAACCATGTTTGTTAGGGATGTGCATTTTATGCCCTTGGCTGACACAGCTCTCTGTCACAATTTTGTAACATAGACCTGAAAGGAGTGTAGGCAGCCTCAGCGTTTGAAGATTGTTTCCTAGTCTTTAATTAATTAAAAAATATAAAATATTTGCAGACAAAGAAATATTTACACTTAAAAAGTTCAAGTAGTAAATAAAGAATGTTAAAGCACACATTTTAGTCATTAGGTAAATTTTGGATGAACAATTAACTGCTAAAAATAATTCTAAGTTAAATTCTTGTCTGTTCTCTCATCCTCTCAATTCATTCAACAAAGCTCCATATCCTGGTGCTCTATGTCCGTTACTCATGAGAACTCTCAGTCAAAACTTAAGGTAAAAATCATACATATACTGGCCTCAGAGTCATCACAGTTTAGCACAGAGCTGGCAAGAACATACTCATTGCTTCCAAACCCAAGGATGAAATAAGTCGTAAAGAAAAAAATGTTGAAATCCTGCGGGGCTGTTGGTTGTAGCCTTGTAGGTCTAAGGACATAGGCAGGCAAGGTCCTTTGGGTAGATGTGATATCTTTTATTAGACCAACTAAATAATTGGTAAAAAAGTTCTTTGCATACTTTCAGACACAAACACCCTTCTTTCCAGTGCCTAAAGAAGGGTGTTTGTGCCCAAAAGCTTACACAGAACTTTTTTCCAACTATTTAGTTGGTCTAATAAAAGATATCACATCTACCCAAAGAACCTTGCCTACATATGTTGAAATCCTAGTACTTTTACAGAATTTTCTTTAGCACCTTTCATGATCTGATTATAAACCCTTGTGGTTCCTTCAGTTGCAGGGGCTGACATCTCAACCATCAATGTCAATTAAATGGCAACTCAAGAAAGGATTTTTAACTGAAACACTGCTGACAAATCATACATATTCAGTTCATGTTGATCCCTTTGTTTTGTCTTTTCCTCCTCTTCAACAAATGGTGAACTGCCAAGATCTCGATTAAGGATACCAATTGTATTCCTGGTTGTCATTTGCCCTGTGTGTATGGTTGAAGATTAACCCTAGAATCTCTGTAAAGGACACTGTAGTCTACATAATTTAACAAAACTATAAAGGAAAGGTGAAAATTAAAGCTGAGGGTGAAACCTATTGCAATTGTATGTCATAAAAAGGTAGTCTGGGAGACTGAAGGGGAGAAGACTGGTAGCATGCTTGGCACCACAATGAATGAGAAAACAAGTTTTTTACCTTAATACACAGCCTGATTTAAAAAACAAATGAGCATGGGTTTGATTAATTTGTCCTAGTCCCCACTGGCTGATTATCCACCTGACAGGCACTGCACCTGTTGAAGGATGCTGGCATCCTCCAAAAATGACACAAAAATGTCAATCAGAATGTATATCAACTGTCAGTAAGATGCAATATAATGTAATACTCCACCAGTGCTCCATCTTCTTTCACTTCTATGTTTGTTTCATTTTGACATTATATTTATACTTGTTATTCTATATGTCACAAAGATATGCAATACAGGCTTATGTAGTATATCGTCTAAGTGAGGTGAAAATATGAGTTGTGGTTTCTCCTGTAATTGGGGTTGATTTACCTCCGAAGACTTGTGTAAACTCTGGCCTATTGTTTTCAAGGCATAACTTACTTCAATAAAAATAGTGGGGGGGGGGTTTTTAAAACCACAACTTCGCCACCCAGTTTGACACACTTCACCCTGATTTGCCCTCTTTTCTCAGGAGTGTCTTGTTCCTGAACCTGCAAATAATGTGTCTAAATTGAAGATTAGCAACATAACTTTATAGAAAGGAAATTTATACAGTGCATACATTTATTTCTATAACCTAATTAGAGCTGGTGATATTAGTCCCTCATTATAATAAAAGGCAAACTGCATAACCAAGCTTAGAAAATTAAGAGGAGGAGGAGTAGTAGGCTTCAGATTTAATGGAAACTGAAGGTTTGTGTAAGTCTGGCTACTTGGACACCTGTCAATAGGAGTGACAGGAAAGTCTTGGGTTATCTCATTGCTCGCAGTCAGAAAAAGAACTGGGAAATTTAGATAGCTGGAACAATTGTGGAATAAAGCAAAAGTAGGTTTGGAAGGGTACACTACAGGTCAATGTCCAACTGTAAACCATGTGTCTACCAGGATTATTTAGCTAGGGATGGCGGCAGAACATGGTTAAAAGGCCAAACAAAGGAAAAACAATTAAATTGCTGTCCCAATTAAATGGGACAGAAGCATATACAATAAAGGCTGCTGAACTGAAGTGGGCTACTTTATAGGAGTAAGTAATTATTGAAACATGGCTTTACCTGGAAAGTGAAAGGGATTTTAAAATACAAGGATTTGCCAAAGGTCACTGCTCTAACATGGACTAAAATTGGGCTGGTCCAATTCAGGGAACCACAACAAACTCCCTGTGGCTGTTGCCTACATGGTGTTGAAGCCCAGCTTGATTGCAGTGGGGAAATAGGGCCCAAGTCTTTGATAGCGTAGTCATAGGCTATGTTTCAAACTCCACACTGCAAATTCATGATTTCTTTCCTAGTAACATAGAAACAAATGCGTACTATCTTGTAATTTTTTTCATGTTTGTATGTCTTTATCACATAAAGGGCAGAAAGCTGATCGCGAAGGAATTGTAATTATTCAGCTAGGATCAGTGCTAGCGAAAAAGCAAAAGTTATGTTTACAGAGTCAGTGCAGGATTCCCGTCACGGTTAAAAGTCTTGGATTGTCATCCAGACTAATAAGCACAGGACAGACTGGTAAAATGGAAGTTAAGAGGTCCTAAACTATATTGTGGGATTTGTACAATAAGATGTCACAACAGAATTCATATTCATGGATTGTGTGAATTGACAAGTTTCTCCCTAACTTTTTTCAGGCTACAACACTATGTTTTTTCCAGAATTCTAGGAAACAAGACAACTGTGATAACTAAGTTGGAAAATTTGTTTTGCAGAGTGTAGTAGCCAGAACTCAATCTGAAATATTCACATGGTAGAAATTACTAGAGTGAGTACACATGATTTGCCAATGAACCAATGATCCAATAAACCAGTAATCCTTTGGGTCAAACACTATGCTTCTACTAATGGTCAGTGCCTCAGCTACATTAGAAGAAGGTAGCTGAGGCACCTGAAGAGAAGAGAAAAGTAGGCCAGTTTTTCCATTGTGGATGCCTTCAGTTTGATGCTCAACTTCCTGTGTATTAGGCATCTAAATAAGCAATCTCTTTTTCAGGAATATGGAGCATATGTGTTATTTCAGTGAATGCAAAAAATATCATGCAATATTTTAGGTGTCTGAGTTAGAATATTAGATATATAACTGTAGTCACCTAAAATGAAAAGTGTGTGTCAATGCATATCACTATTATCACTGTTGAAGATGGGAGAGAAAAATTCTTCCACATCTCAGGTAAATGCCCTACATATCAAACTAATGTCTGTTCTGAAGTTAGGGGTGGGTCCCCCACACACACACTCACTCTCTCTCTTCCACCTCTCTTCTTCCTTCCCTCTCCTACAACGATTTACCCATTTTCCTGGACCCAAGAAACCTGTCCCATAAAAGTTTAATGAAACACCAATGGATTTCCTTGTAAGGTTTAGGATTTGTTATGTTAGGGACAGGGGACAAGGGGGGTGAGCAGAAGAAACTTAACTTTTGTTGAAAACTTCCTGAGCAAATGTAGTTATTGGTGATAAAATTGCCTGCTCTCCTAAAACTAGGAAGGATGAGTTTATTTAAATGTGATACCCTGTAAGGAATTGTGTGTGGAATCCTATACAGTTTGCAAAACCTGCTGCAGAGAGGTAGGAAATATTTGAGAAACAATTACAAACAAAAGTTAAATTCCTTCCAGTTAAGCCTAAATCATGGGGAAGGGTTACAGAGGCTGATGTGATAAGCTGGGATGTAAAACATAGCATGTGCAATGAAGAGAAAGCTTTTAAAGATACAAGTAACCTAACAAGGAGATGGTTTGAGTAAGCTGTAAAAGAAGAGTGATATAAGTTAAAAGGACACAAGGCTAAACAGTTTTAAAGAATCATTAAAAAAAGAAAAGTACTTGATTGCTACAATTTTCTTTGATTTAAAGAAACAGAATTTAGAGAATCCATAATATGGATTTGGAGACAGGGTAATGAAATGATCTGTTAGAAGAGCTCTCCATTATTGCCGTTATGCAAAAGAAGAGAACAGTCTGCTACATACATGCAACAGGAATCCTATTTCCTAGTATGGTGAGAAGTTAATGTCCAGAATAAAAATGAAAATAGTTGTGTAAAAAAAAAAAAGGTTGAAGATGAAAATATCAGATAGTGTACATTCATGAGTTACAAATATGACTGCAAAGGGCTTAAAAACCCCAATAAAATGTTAGCTAAATAATATGCCTGAGCAACACAACAGTTTAGTAGATCAGTACTTACCTTTCTAGACTTGAGGCACTCCTGGATAGTCTTGAGGCACCCTGGTTGAGAATCACTGGTCTACCTGCTATTAACTTAGGTGGGAAGACCTAGAATCTGGACCATGCTAGGGAAT
>NW_005842136.1:1721992-1762512 GCF_000455745.1 Alligator sinensis | reverse complement strand
TTCCTGCTCTTTACATACTGTATGGTAGCACTGCAAATTTACTAATCAGCATGTCCGTGCAAGAGTGCTTATATGTGAGTGCCCAGCACTGATCTATAGATGCTGTGCTACTTCTGTTTGTCAGCATAGTACACAAGGGGAAGGTATGCATCCTTCATTGCAGAGCTTCATAGCATAGACTGGAGGCAGTGTAGACATGCCCCAAGTAGCCTTTTGTTGTTGTTGCAGGTTTCTATAGGATTCTGACTGTTGACTCTCACTGTGGACCCAGCCTGCACTTCCTTAGGGATGTCTCCTACATTGAGCTCCATTGCAGATTTGAGAGGGCCTACAATAGAGAAGCAAGTGTCGTCTTCTCATAATGCTTTGTTGTTTTGCAAAGCTTATTTTTTGCCTTGGTTTAAAATCAATAACCAGTGCAATGGATTTAAAGAATTTTCACCCCAAATTACAATAAATTTCTCAAGAAGCAACCTGGATGCCAAGTTAGGCATGGACAATGTAGATCAGATTTACCAGCAAGGAAACAGGGCAGAGTGGCTTCTATAGCTAAATTTCTGAAACACTGCCCTTTCATTGCACTCTGTCAATCTTTTGTGATTAGCTTCCGGGTTTTGCTGTAAAAAATGGGAAGTTACTGAATTTTGACACACCTACCTGTGAGAATTCCAAACTTGTGTAATTCACCCAGTATCAGTTTTGAGGAAAAGAAATGCAAGTGATGTAGCATTTTGTAATGATGCACCTTACACTTACCTCAATTAGAAACTCGGTAGTTTTGAGAGCAAGATCTGATTAAAAAAACAACAGAAAGAAATGTGTGTATCCCATTATTGTTTCCTTACAATGTACAAAAACTCTCTCAAAACATGTTTGGTTAAAGGAAAAAACTACTTTTTTCTTTTTTAATAAAAATTAGTGCTCACTTCCATGTCTTTGCTAGAAGATCCTAACAAGATCTTATGAAGGCTTGGCTATGATGTCACACTGCACAAGCCTGTATTCGAAGTTGATGATGCATGTTTACTTGCCTAAGAAGTAGGAGATGCTAGGGCTTGCTTGCCTCTGCTGAAGCTTTGCTGCTTTTACTATACTAACATAAAGTGGAAGAACTCTCATGATGTGGACACAGTTATTTTTTATACACACACACACACACGTACATATATGTACATACATACATATATATGAGCTAATTATTTATCATATATATCTATAGATATATGTATATGAGCCACTTATTTTTGTTATTTATTATTTATTACTACTTACTACTTATTACTTATTAGAACCAGACTAGATGGAAGCTTGTTCAACATTCCAAGGTTTGGATAAAAAACCAAGGTGAAAGAACTGGTTCTGAGAGATTTCCTGTTTGCGGATGATGCGGCCTTGGTTGCTCACAGTGAATCTTACCTGCAGAATCCCTTGGGCAGATTTTGAGTCACGCAAGAGCTTTGGGATGGCAATTAGTCTCAAGAAGACTGTGATCATGTACCAAGGGGTGGATGAACCAATACCTGACATCACTCTGGAGGATAAATCTCTTGGCATCGTTGACAGTTTTTGCTATTTGGGTTCTACAATCAGCAGGAATCTTGACCTTCAGACTGAACTGACTAAAAGAACTGGAAAAGCAGCTAAGAATTTCATGCTATTACAGAAATGTGCATGGAATAACAGCAAACTATCAGCTAAGGTGAAGATGTGAATCTATGAGACTTGAGGAGACCGTATCCCCAAGAATATTTTTTATAGTGAGATTTGAGATGGTGCTAGAAAGTGGGGTCACCCTTTATGGCAGTACCATCATGTGTGGAAAAATTATGTGAAGTCGTTTAGCATCAATGTAGAAAGCTGGGAGGAGTACTCAGAATCCCATTTGATCTGGAGGGAACATTAGGCCCAAGGTGCAGCTCAACATGAAGCGGCTTTGATCCAGAGGATGGAAGCAGAGTGAGAAAAGGGAAAGCAGCATGCTATAAACTTGGACTCCAACTCAGACAACCTATGGATCTGTGAAACTTGTAACAGGCTTTGTCGCTCTCGAATTGGGCTTGTCAGCCACAAATGGATTCATCAGGCATCTGACTAAGCCTCTTACATGTACGCCATGATTCAGGGAATCAAAAGTTGCCTACTAGAAAGGCTTTTCATCAGCAAATCTCGAATGATATTTGCAAAGGAAGTCAATCTTATTATCTCCATTTTAGGGATGAGAAACTACGCCACAGAGAGTTGGGAGTGACTTGTACAAGATCAGCCAACAGGCCAGTGTCAGAGCTGGGGCATAAACCATTTGTCCTGAGTCCAGGTCTACTTATACCAGCGTAGGTTGTTTGGGAAGTAGAGTGAGCTAGAATGGAATAATTGGATACACACTGGGGCTTTTACTGGTAAAAAGTTTTAAAAAATACCTTCTGAACCAAAACAACTAAGATGGTTCAACTCTGAAGTCAAGCTTTATAGCAGAGCATCTGCTCCCCAGAAACTATGCTTGAATCTTGCACTTTTCAGAGTGTGTTAAAGAACTGTTCAGTTTTTGTGACTGAAAATAAGGAAAGAAAGGAACAAACAAATGAAGAAGCGTTCCAGTACAGTTGTGACAGTGTAGTACAAGTAAGCGGCTTAAATCAGAAGGCTCCTTTCCTAGAAGAAATTCCTCCTTTCCTTAAGCGATAACATTGACAGGGCCCTTCAAAGTGCTAAACATGTACTGTCACTCACACAAGAGTTATCAATAATGTTCTTCCAAACATTTTTTTTAAAGAGGAAGAAATTTAGTTTGAAGGATACCATAAGAAAAGGCTGTGAAGGAGGACTGAGATAAAGGCATATTTTAGCTCAAATACCATATTTTTTTCCGCATACAATATACTCCAGATTAAAATATATACCTTGCTTTAGAACGGCAAAATGAAAAACAACAACAACAAAAATCGTTCCTCATAGTAAGTAACTGAGTAGCAGCAGCTGGAAGCTGAGGCTGCACATTGTTCTGTTCCCTGTGAAGTGCTGCAGTTTTTAATTTTCATTTTACCCAGTAAGTGTTTTACCCAGTAAGTGACACAACCTGCTCCTATTTTTTGCATATATTGCACAGTCCAATTTCCAAGAGCTGTTCTTTGGAGGAAAGGTGCTTGTTGTATGTGAGAAAATATGGTAGCTTTATCTTGTGCAGTGATTGTCTTCAGAGTAATCCCTGCCTCTTACTTTTTGGGCAAGGAGGTCCACAGGCTCAGTGGAACCAGGAAGGGTATGCTACACAGAGGAATAATCTTGGGAAGATGTTTAGGTGTTTCTTCTACTGCAGAGTTCAGCTCTGTGTAGACTCCTGCATGGTATCATAAGGGACTTGAGAGCAGTCACCAGGAATGATGCTTCAATGCATCTTCCAATATGCACATCTATAATAGCTTTGCCCCTTAACAGAGGCAGACAGCCCTGGGGTAACAGCCCAGCTGTGGGCAATTAGCTTGCAATGAAAAGCATGGAGCATGAGCAAGGAGCTTGAGTGGGGGAAGCTGTAGTTTGTAAGCAAGGAGCATGTAGTAGCTCAGTAGAATTTACCTCTAGGAAGGGCCAGCGCTAAAAGGTCTTCCTCTGTTGCCTGGAGAAAGGCTAAAGGGTTTCTGTACTCATTTATTTGGGCTAAGGAGTATTCTTTTCTGACATGAGGACTAACTGAAGGGCTCCCAAGGAAGCAAACCCAGACAGAGAGGCTGCAGGTACCCAAGCCCACTTGTAGACTATTGTTGGATGGCGAAGGACTCCTAAGGGGGAAAAGCCTGTCTGTGTGTCAGCAGGCATACCAGCCAGTTTACACGATCCATTGGCTGTCCTCCCACCCCCATCCCTACAAGGACTGAGGCGTAGGTATTACTCATGTCAAGACTTCAGAGTGATAATATATCCACAATAGCTCCTCATCCATTAGTGGCCTAAGGAAATGAGGAAGATGTCTTCCCCTCCAGCTTCTACTAGATACTTCTGCACACAACTTGACTGGTGCAAGCTGTTTACTAATGAATAGTGTTTTGCTCTAAATTCTTATGTTGGCTCTAAGTTCTTAAACAAACCAATTCATAATTTTATCTCGCAGTTTGATTTTTCTTAAATACCTATACTGCTGGGAACCTGGGAATTAAGAAACCTGGGAATAGAAAAGCAGGAAAGTGGGATTAAGATAAACCAAAATAGGGAAGGTTCGTTAAGCCAGATAACCTTTCCTTCTCGGGAAGATTCTAGCTTTTGCTTGGTCTGCTCTGCTAAGCTTCAAGCTAAATCAGCAGCTGGGAAACCGTGATTTAAAAAAATGGGGTTTTTTGCTTTGCTTTTTATGTTAGGAAGTGTATATTCTGAAAGGTGAGAGCTGAGATTAAAAAAAATCTGTGTTCAAAATATACAATCCTGCTTTTTCAAAAGATTTTCCAAAGTTTTTGTGAATTTTCAGAAGTGCAGAGCATCAGTTGACAAGGATTCTGAACAATAGGGTGAAAATAGGTTTAAAAAAAACTCCAAAAAACAGGAGATGGGACATTGAGGGGATAAGCCTGCTTTGAAAAGGCCTTGTCTAGGTCCCTCTACTCCAAATACGCAGCAAAAGCAAATACTGCTAGGTGATTTTAGAAGGGGACTTTCACAATCCCTTTAAAGCATGTAAACTGGAAGACCTGTCTGACAATCCCTTTATTCTACTCTGGTCTTCCAGAGGAGGGCAGGGTGAATGGGAAAAGAAACCACATTTCTGTTAACTGAATTTTAATTAACAGGAACCCAGAGAAACTAGGACTATGCTGGAGTGACTGTTTCTGATTAAATACAAAACCCCCTCCATCTCCCATGGTCCAGTCACTACATAGCCTTTCATTTGGGTGTTGTCTGAATTACAGTGCATTAAAATAAGAGGAACTAGGTGGGTAATTAAGACTTTTATATGTCTCTTTTGAAATGGGATCCAGTAAATTCAAGACTAAAGTTTTGAAAAACAGAACAGCAGATTCAAGTTTTGACTACACCAAGTTCTTAATAACAGGATGCAAATCATTAGAGCTCCTTATGAAGCATCTCATGGGAAGACAGGTGATAAACCACAGAATATATCCTTTTCATTGTTTGGACACTGGAAAACTCAGGGAAAGCCATTTAATGAATATTCTTCTTGTTCAAAGCAACTCAGTGGTTCAGTCTGATATTGTTTCAAAACTGTTTTCTCAAGGCCCTCCAGCACATGGTGTTATGAAGAAAGTTGTCAGACTGGTTCTAACACATCTTTACAGTACTGATAAGCAAAAGCTCACTGAAGTAATTCTGAATAAGATAAATGTGGAAGAATCTTAAAACTTTCATAAGACTTTCTTGTGGAGTTCAAACTCATCAATGTGTGTTAAAATAAGGTGCTGATTTACAAACTGAAACACTCATTTGTCATTAAAAACTACAGGGATGTACAAGCTGTTTTGCAGAAAATCTGTCACATCCTGTTGCAGTGTCTGCTTTTAAACCTGTTTTGTGAGTACTCGGAGACTGAGTATACAACTGCAAGCAGCTTTGAAGCTGCATTAATGAATTTCAAAAAGAAAATGGGACATTATTGTATTTTGTTTGCTAAAGGTAAAACACTCCACAAATAACATGGTTTTCTTAATCTAGTTAACGATTTAATCTTGAACCCGCTTTGTTTAACAATGCCATCATTAAAATGGTAATAGGCTTTGAGGTCCCTATTCAATGTGCTGGAGGATCATACCTTTGCTGCTATTGTTTCATCCTGTTTACAGAGAAGTTTCTGCAATTCAGGCAGGTAAAAGCAAGATATTCACTTAGGAAATAAAACTTCAAAATGACTTGTAGCTAAACCTTTCAAGTTTCTTAATAGGGCCCAATCCACCCTCATGCAGAAGCCAATCAATGACCTTGGTGGGATGCAGTGTGGTTTCTCTAGCCAGTGTTGACAGGCTGAGTTATAAACTATTTTGCATGGACTGTGTTATAAATGATGGTTTAAAAAAAGCCCAGATTACATTGTGTTTGAAATAATTTCAAAGAGCAGTATTTTATGCAATCGTTTAGACTAATCTATTTGTACAGGTTGGTAAAGAGCTTTTCTAACACTTGCCACCCTTGTGTATAAAGGCTAGGTAAACCAAGTAAGCAATTAGCTAGCAAGAACCATGGTTATAAGTCAGAACAGGGCATCCATAAAACAAAGCAGAAGCATTCTAATTATCTACAATTCAAACTTCTTATGGAAAATGAACCTGAAACAATGACTTGTACAATTAATCTATGTCCCTTTTCCCAATTTCTGTGTTAACTGGCCTCTCACAGGCAAGCTAAACCCATATACACAAGTTGGGTGTATGCCCTCCTCTGAGATCATAGTCAAATATCAGCCTCCTGCAAACTGTAGACCTAATCCTCCATTATAACTATACTGGACTTGGTGTGGTACAGCTTTAAGATACTTTTGTGCCTCTTCATATCAGCAGGCCTGCTGGGGATCTGCCCAGCTCTAAGCAGAAATTAGAGCAGCCTCAAGGTCACTGATATTTACACTTGACTGAAACAGCCTTTGCTACATCCAAGAATAGCTAGAAAGCAGTAGCTTTCTGCCAGCCCTCCTAGGCAACATCAGACTTGTCATTACCTTTACACTAAGGGCGATGTTTGGCCATTTCACTAAATCACCCCTGTAGTTTTATCATTCAGAGAGTTCTTCCAGAGGTAGGGAGAAGCAGGTTCCTCAAGCTATATAAACCTTTACAATATTAAAGAGGTATAATGGGGGCCCAGAACAACAAAGAATCACCCCAATGTGTCAAAATGTGTTAAGCAAAGGAATTATCACAAAAAGTGCCTCACCTCTACAATAGCCGTGATCTTCATAGGTATAAACCACTAGCTTGCCACATGTATCTGGAAGCAAAGGAGACATGTAGTAGTTTGCTGCCTCAGCAATGGGGGAACTGTAGGGTCTAACCTTGTGTATAGTTCTACAAGTGTGGAGTCCCACCAAGAAAAGTGAGACTCCACATGGATGCAGAGATCTATGCTAATGTATCATGTGAAAGACTGGGCCCAATGATGGTGTTGTAAGTCTGAGCTAGTGTCAGGGGATCCAACAAAACTAAGTGACATCAGTGCTTGTCCACAAAAATAAACACAAAACCCCAAAGCAATTATTTATCTTAAAATTGTGGATAAAGGTTGTCTAAATATTTTCGATGACTACAGACAATGGGCTAAATTCATCCTTGCTCTATTTATTTCAATTAAGTTTCAGAAGGGAAGAATCTGACTTGGAGTATTTAAACATGTAATTAGCTTGGATTTAAAAAAAATGACTAATGGTAGAACCAATTAGTTACATTTTACCACAAGTCACTTACCCTGATGTAAACTTTTTTTATTCTTAAATTTCACTTTTTACAGCAACTGACTTAATAAATTACACCTAATATGTGTAATCATCTCCCACAAAAAGCGCAGCAATGAGTCATCACATGTCCTTGAACCAAAGGGCATGATTGCATTTAAAAACTGAGAAACTAGCCTAGCTTCTAACAAAAGAGAGAAACTAAATGGATATGTATCTTGTTTACATCAATACCTGTCGATTCATAATTTTAAAAAGGCAATAATTTGAAGTAATGGCAATAGCTGTAAACTATTCCTGTCATTTTATGAAATATATGCACACATTTCTGGGTTTAGCTACTGATCCAATGGATACTTGCTACATAGGTCTGAAATGAAAGGTGGCACTTGCATCCTTCCAAGTGCATCAGAGCCTCTCACTTATATCAGTATAAATAAGAAGCAATTCCAGTGAGGAAGTGAGAGTGGTATAAACCTGGTGTTAAACGAGCGCAGAATCATGGCCATGTCCACTAGGCAGGGATTTATTGAAATACGTGTGTTATAAAAAAGCCAGCAATGAGAGTAACAAAGCAATTGATGTATCATAGTTCTTGTCTCCTGTGTTTCCTGCCTTTCAGTTCTGTCCTTACTCTGAAAAGCAGTGATTTGCCCCTATGAATAAAGATCCATCTCACTATAAGACAAGACGGAAACCAGACAATAAAAGCTGGGGGGAATGGGGAGGAACACTGAGTGACTGGGCTTAGAGTTGAATATTTTCGTTGTTCTTTTGGTTTTGTTTTCAACTTCTAAGGTGTCGAGTTTGACACTTGTAAGCAGCAGGGCTGATGCAGCCTGTCTGTTAGCCAGGGAAGTACTTGTTATCAGTGAAAACTAGAAAGTAATGATCCTGAAAATAAAACAACTCCAAAGTGGACTTTTCAGCCTTCACAGTTCTATAGATTAAAAAACAAAACATCAGGCCAATCCTCCAAGGTGCTGCCTGGCAGAAGGGAGTGCTCAGCACCAAATAGGTTTAGGCCCTAGGCAATCAGAAAGACAGATTATTCCCACAGATACTTCATTATTAGTTGATTATATCTCAGGGATCAATTCTGAGGGATTTCCTACAGAAGGAAATTTAACTCGTGCATTTAACTCCAGCACAGGCGGAATGTTTTTAAAGTAGTTCATCTTTGTGCCTACGGTCAAGCTGCAACTGTTATCCAGCCGACACAATTCCAGCTTCCTCCTCCTCCATTAGCAAGGTTCACCTATATTTACTGCATCATTGCATCCAAGCCAAACTTGGTTACTCAGGCAACTAAGTTTTTCTTCTCAGAGGGTCACAGGGAAACACATCCTTCAGAATCCCTTGGTAACCGTCAGCCGGTAGGGCTGGGGAACATCAACAGTGAAATGCCTGCTTTCCATCGCTAAGGCTGCGCCGCCTGTGTCTGCAAGGGCGGGGGTAGGGGGGGGCAGAGTCTAGTTACATTCCTGACCCACTTTCACATCCCCTCCCTCCTCCTCCATCTCCTCCTTCAGTGAGAGCAAAGCAGCAGCCACTAGGGTAGCAGGAGACTCCATTTAGCAAGACTCAAACACCCATAACCTACAGAGCAGTGTGCAGTCTCCTAGCCGGCAGGAGAAACTTGCAGCACTTCTGCATCTGTGGCACAGGAGGAAATGCAAACCCCAGAAGTGGTATCTTGTCTCCTACTTCTCTTTCCCCACACAGAGACTCAGATGGCCCTCATCTCTCCGTCTTTGCCCCTCCCAGCACATATTCTATGGTTCCCCATCTCTCAAATACACTCTACATGGCTGTGGCCCTGATTTCCTTCCCCTGGTCTGCCCACTCACTGTGTGACAGCTTCATCCTTTTCCTCCTCCGGCTTTCTGAGACCTCCCCCAGCACACAGGAGGCTGAGCAATGCAATACCTGCTCCTGGCCCAGATACGGTGGAACTGGGGAGATGATAAGGGGAGAAACTCTGACAGATTCTGTTCCTTTGTGCTGCCCGCAGCTTGCTCCTATCCCCTGCCCCTGCAGCCAGTTTACTGAGATTAAACACTTTCACCTGGTGTGTGTGGAAGACTTGCCCCACCTCTACCACCACACGTGAAACCCGCCTTTAGACACACTCCTGTCTCACGCTTATCCATGACCACACTTTGTCTGAGGCAGAGGCCTTGCTCCCTTGTTGGCAGAGATGCTGCTGCAGCACGAGCATCTGCCAAGTGCTGGGAGTGGTGTTTGTTACCAGTCATGTCTCCTCCGCTTGCTGAAGGTGGGAGAACCAGGAACACGGAGGGAGAGGTGAGAAAAACAACATCACTGACGCAAACTAACACTACCAAGCTCTTCAGTAGCATTTTTCACCCACAAATCTTAACAGAGTCAGACATAGGGGGTCCCTATATGGGCAATATTCTGTCCTGCTTTTGAATCCTCCTCCATCTGCACAGGGAAGGTGGACGCTGGCTTTCCCCCACTGCTGAGTGAACAGAAGGGCCTTCAACTCTCCAGGACATACATACAAAGTCCTTTCCGCCACCTCCCCATGAGCTGCATCCCTCCAACTCCTTGCAGCTCACATGTACATCCCCCTCTAACACCTCCCAACTCCTCAAGTTGTGTCAGCCATATGTGCACATTCCCAATGGACCACATACATCCTACTCCCCACACACACTGCATGCACTTCAGCCCCAGGACATGTGTGCTCCTTCCACAGGCTGTGTGTGAATCCACTTATGGCCTATGTTCGAGCCCATCCCCAACCATGTATACATCCTACCAGGCCCACTCAGAGGTCGAGAGAGGCCTGGGCCACTTCCATTTTTTGAGGCTCAAAATACAATGCAATAATTTGTAATAAATGTTCCTTTTTTCTTTAACAAGTGCTTTTCTAGCTTTCTTCTTCTTTCAATCCTGTCAGTGTATCTCTGTGTCTGTATGTATAACCTCATTTGGAGATAACATCAAAAGTCTAAATTTGACGCCCTCCGTGAATGAGAGGCCCGGGCCAAATGGCCCTCCTTGCCCTCCCCCCCACCCCGTGATAGGCCCTGCATCCTACCACCCCTTGTAAGGTTGGGGTGCACCCCTCAAGGTGGGCTGGATTTCTTCCCCCTTCCCTGCTACCACGAATAGGCCAAGTGTGCATTCTCACTCACTTTGGACCATTTGTATCACCTCATGAGCCAGGTAAGTCCTTACTAAGGGGTTGTTGCATGGAGTCCTGATTGAAGCAGAACATGTCCTTTTGCCCAGTTCCCTCCCTGTTTTTGTATTCTTGAGTTCATCAGTGTCCAACTCAGCACCCCAGTGCTGCAGCACCTGGGAAAGCTATTCCCCTCCCCTTGCAGCACAGTGCTTGCACAAAGCTCTGAGTGCCACTTGCCTGGTTCGAGTTGGTAACAGGCACCAGGGAGAGGTGGCTGAGGCTGGAGCCCCTGGGAAGTCTGGACTCATGCCTGCGTTGCCTACGGAGAACCACTGGTAGCAGCAGGTGGGATTCCCAGCAAGCAAGCCTGCTCTGGGTGGAGCGAGAGAGAGGAAGGCATCACTCTCTGTAAGAGGGCAGAGAAGCTGCTTACCTTATCAAGGGAAGCACAACACTCCCTTCCGTTGTGCAACCCAGCTGGAGTCCTGATTGCTCTTCCCAGCTCTGTCACAAGCTCCCCACTCTAGCCTTGGGCATATCACTCAGTAGCCATAGCATGCCTCTTGCTGGTGTTTTGCACCTAAAGCCACGGATCTCTGCAAAAGAGCTTGGCACTCCCTGTGTGGAAAGAGCTGGAAATGTGCTATCTGTTTAGGTTTGTGTTAATATTTCATTTGTTGTTATTATTAGCAAACGAAGTGGGAAGGTTTCCATCAAAATCCTTTTCCGTAGAAAATTTGTTTCCCCACCAGCCACAGGAAGTATCTGTTTTCTTCCGAGAGTTAGATTTTTGTCAGTACATCTGAAAACAAACCCCACAGCTGAACATTGAACACTTTTCAGTTTTCAAGCTTTGAAAATGTTTTTACCAAATTGTTATAATAAATGCTTTTTTCACATTTGCTGTCAAAATGACCATGAGGGGGAAGGGGAACTTTTTATAATTAGCGGCAGCTATTATTTTTTATTTTATTCCTCTCAAGGGGAGATGTATCATTCTTGGGTATAAAGCAGAATATAATTGTAAACAAGTGATTTTCCTCTTAACTTTTCTCCAGGTTAAATTATTGTCATTTCAGTTCATTATGCATTGACTGTTTCTTCTTTACTGTCAGCTTTACTTTCACAATAGAGTATTCTCTGGGAAAGTGCTACTTTGCTTCTTGCAATGCTGTTTGGATAAGCTCTGATAATAAGCACTAGTAACACCTTAACACTGAGGTTATTTATAAATGTTTTATGCAGTAGTGCAGTGCTGGTAGCTGAGTTCCTAGTGAGCTGCTTCCTCCACCAGAGTTACTATTCTATCAGTCTATGACTACTTCCTGGCTAAGTATAGTCAAAAAGCCTGAGGTTGAATCAATTAAATCTTTGCATGTTAGTCTAAACTGCGTAGACTGAACCAATGAGCAAGTGAACAGACATTCATTTTTGATTCTGGAAATGTAGCCACATGCCTGCAGTGGCCGAGACCAGAAGCCAAGAGGTGCTAGAGCACACCTCCCTACTTGGCTGGAGCAGACAGCTTGGGCCAAAGCTAGCCTGCCTACCCTGTGAAGGGAGGTTTGCAGGGCAGGTGCAAAGCATCCTGGGATGCTGGGGGACTAAGAGTTAACTTGAATCTGGCAGGGATCTGGGACAGAAGTTCAATAAACCAATTTAACCCAAATCAGTTAGGTCTGATACTACATCCATCCAGGTTCATCTTAAACAGGTTTCAGCCATTTTGAAAGTGGTTTATGTGTACTGAATTTCTGTTGTGTAGCCCAGATACACCCAAGGGGGTGTGCCCTCTCCTCCAATGACAGTGGTGGGGATCAGGCAGGGTGCTGATGGAGAGGCAGGGTACTAGAGCAGTTCTCTCTCCCCTCTGCAGAGCCAGGCCGAGACCGAGTGCTTAACTATATACAATTTATTACTATAATAAATACTTAAGATAAAACATGAAATATTTACAATAAAGCTTAGCATATGACTCTACATATAATATCCCACAATTTACATAAACCATATAAAACTTACAACATATATAATAATTAATATATTGAACAAGATAGTTAAGGTTACAACATGATAAACACATATGGGGAATCAACTTATATAACCGAAATAAGTTAATAATAATATTCCCTAGACCTACCAAGTAACAATACAAATATACATATTAACACATTAAGAACATATAAACCATATAAACTTCCTTAAAGAATACTCATAGCTATTTCACCTTTTCACAAAAACAATCACCCAAAATAGGGAGTGCGTTCAGTACCTCTCTGAGGGGATCTCTTGGAGCCCCTCCCCTTTAGGGCCCTGGGACATGGACACACCCATCCTGCAATGGAGGGCGGAGGCAGCAGACCCTCCTGTCCCGTGCTTGCCTCCCCTGCAGGGCCTGCTTCCCCAGCAATTCATGCTTCCTCTCTGAAGTAGCCAAGGCTTGTCCCTTGGAGGCTGGTCCTGCGAGAGCCTCTCTCTAGTGGCGCCTTCGGCTCTCCTCGATGGTCTGGTGTCCCACTCTGGGCAGCCCAGGGCTCTCTCTTTCTTGCAGGAGCCGAACCCTTTACAGGCTCCACTTCCCCAGTCTCACACTGGGGGTCCTCCCTTTCCTAGGCCCTGCTCTGGGCACTGGGGCTCTTTTAGTTAAAGGTGGAGTCACACTGCAGGGCTCCAGAAACTCGGCCTAGGGCTGGGACTAAATTAAGCAGCCGCGAGCTGCTCCCAGGCAGGTCCTCATTGAGCTGACCCACTCACCAGGTGAGGCCCAAGCAGCCACAAGCTGCTTCCAGGGTGGATTCTCCATGTGCCGATCCACACACCGTGTGGGGCCTGAGCAACCTTGAGCTGCTCCCAGGGCCAGCTCTCCATGTGCCAATCTGCACACCGACTGCCCAGTCGTTTGCTGGGTTTGCAGGCTCAAGCTGGCTCAAGCGTCTCCTAGAGCCTGATCCCTACGTGCCAAATCGCGAACCGCTGAAGCTCAAACAGGTCCTGAGGATGGCTGTCTCTGGAGCTCCTCTTTCCTCACTGTCCCTTGCCGTCTCTCCCCAGCATGCTGAGCATGCTCCCCTTTTATACTCTTCAGGGGCTCCACCCCTGAAGTTCTCTGGACCTGGCTGGCGCAGTTCCGATTCAGGTCCAGTTGCTCCTTGCCCCCTCCCTTCGGAAAAGAGCAGGGTATTGCTTCCCTTGTGCTGCCTCCGGATTGGTGGGTGGGCTCCACCAATCAAACAGCAGACCCTCGATCCTGGGAGTCAACCCAAGCCCCAAAAAAGTAAACCTGCTACAGTTGTGTTACAGATTTGAACCAGTTTCCGATCACTTATACTGGTTTATGTGTAATTTCTGTCCCTAGCCAGGCCTAAGACAAATTAAATTATACAAACATTTCCCACATTAAAGATATTTCACAAAAATGTCTGTTCAGCAACATGTCTGTTAGCATCATTAGCAACTCAAGAAGAGTCGGAGACTGTACCATGTTATCTAGCATAGGATTAGATTTCACCAGCATGAAATTCACTTCAGAATTCAGGGGGGGAAAAATAACCAGTACATCAGCTATAGAATATTGAAAATTCATTGCTGCCTTTATCTATCATTCAGGAGTTGTAATGAAAACTAGATAATCAGAGGTTAAATGCAGGCTTAACACATTTTTGTTATGCTATAGTTATGACTGAGAAGAAACTTTCATTCTAAAATTACAGTCTTGGCTGACATTTGACATCAACCTATCAGTGACAGGAAGGTGATATAAAAATTAGCTAATTCACTTCTGAGCAAGGAAAAATTCTACCTTAAGAAAAATCATTCAGGTTTTTTTATACTTACATGACTTAAGACCAACTTTAGTTTTAAATTTGATCTTAATATATATTAGGGCTGTGCAAAACAGCACCGTTCTGTTTTGACTTGCATTTTGACGTTTCGATGGAACAGTGTTTCCTTTCGAATTTCGTTTCAATTCAAAACTGCTATTCCATTTCATTTTGTCAAAAGTTTTGCTGTTTTGACGCTATTTCGACATTTCACCTATAGGCTATAATGGGGAAGCTCGAAACAGCCTATAACTTTGTCATTTCTGGCCTGATCTGGATGAAACTTGCAGGAATGGTAGCCCCTTCTGAGGGTATGAAGCCTGCCAGTTTCAAGGAGATAGGTGCAGGGGTTTGGGGGAAACTGCACCTCAAAGTCTTGAAAGCAAAAAACTCATGTCACATGTATGTGTTAAGCCACAGCAGGGTGAAAGCTGCAGGCGTGCTAGCCCCTGCTGAGGCAACGAATCCTGCCAGCTGTCAAGGAGATAGGAGCAGGGGGAGTCTGGGACCTGGGGCCCTGCACCTCTAGCTGCTGACAGGCAAAACTCATGACATGGGTGCTTGTGGGACTGTGTCTGTCTTGGGGCAGAGCGGGGTGAAAACTGCAGGCCTCTTAGGCCCTGCTGCGGCCACAAAGCCTGCCAACTGTCAAGGAGATCGGTGTAGGGGAAGTCTGGGTTCTAGGGACTTGTACCTCTAGCTGCTGACAGGCAACACTCGTGACATGGGTGGGTGACACTGTGTGTGTGTTAAGGTGCGCCCTCACTCAACTGACACCAAGGCAGAAAGCAGGGCAGTTCAAACAATGCTGTCTTTTGTGCAGTTTTTCCATCCCTCCCCCAGAGCACTGGGATTGGAAGGGACCTCAGAGAAGGATGACAATCAGTGGCCAGCTAGGCAGTGAATAATGAGAGCACTCCTTCCCCACCCCTCTCCTTACTTTAGTTTCTGTTTCCCTGCAGGCAAGCCCAGCTTGAGCTTCGAAACTCAAAACGTTTCGAAAATTTCAAAACATTTCAACTAGCCTTGTTTTGTTTCAAGGCTGTGTCGAAGCTCTCTGTTTCATTTTAATCTTGCTGTTTTGAGCTCAAAACGAGTTGAAACAGCATCAGAACGAAACTGCCAGCCAAATTTCACACAGCCCTTATATGTTCTGTTCCTTTTAACATTAGAGCACATATACACATCTTTGTGGAATTGGGACTTTAATCTTTAATGACATGTTTAATCTTTACCAAACTTAAAAAAGATGGATGACAGATAAATTAATACTGATTCAAATAATATGGCACATATGCAGCATGCCATTTTCTGTATAAGATTGTATATGACTGTACCAAAAGAAGATACTCAGAAGTATGCAAGTGTGTGTGTATAACAGGAGTACTTTATGTTGAATACATGTATTTGATACAGAAGACTGCATGCAAGATGCAGCCTGAATCTGCAACCCACTGAAGAGGGCATTCCCTTGGAAGAAAGGGAGCCCTGGGCTCTGCTGCTAATATTTCATAGACTTCATAGATTTCATAGACATTAGGGCTGGAAGGGACCTCGGAAGATCATTGAGTCCAGCCCTGTATTTTCCATTAAGTACTGGTAGTTATTGAATTAACTGCATGAACAGCTTTGGAGGCAGAATTCAGCACTTTCCTCCAAAGGAGTCCCCTCATTAGAAGGGTACAGAGTCAGACACCCTCTTGATTGCTCTTCTTCAGGCCCTATGACTCATAAAACCATTTCGACCAGTACTGTAGCAAGCGGGGGGGGAGTGAGAGGGGCAACTGCCTTGGGCACCAAAGTGAAGGGGTGCCAACAGGTGCTGCCCAGCCGGGGCGGAGTGTGGGATGGAGCGGTAAGCGTCTCATTTGTGGGGGGACGTGGGGATGGGGGAAGGGTGGCTCCCGCCGCTGCATGCACTCCTGGGCAAGCATGGGGGGGGCATGTGCCCCCCAGATCTGTGCGCGGGGTGAGGGCGGGCTGCCACTGTGAGCTTTGCCCCAGGTGCCAAACTTCGTTGCTACGGCTCTGATTTCAACCAGCGGTCCAGTTTAAGGAGGATAAATAGAAGATGTTCTCAGCACTGATTAGTGCACAGGCTGGTGGCTGGGTGCTTCTATGCAAAGTGGGCCTCGTGGGTTCAACCCGCTAAGGCTAAGTGGGGTTTATTTCGACTCTGTAACACTCTGCAGATTCCCTGCAGGTTGGAACAAGTTGAGTGCGGGTGATTTAGAGGGTGACACAAGGAAGTTCCATGTGCATGAATTTTGCAATAGATCAGAGCACACATACCACTTCATGCTGCAAGCAGCAGCACTGAGCACATGGCACTTCAAATAAAGATCTAACTTGTTGCAGTTCAAATGGAGTCATTTTGTTACTGCACAGAGCACTATGCATGAAACAGAATCCAGGTTTCCCCATTCTTAGGTGTGTGTCCTGACCACTAGGCTATTGGACAAAAGATACGTAAATCCTCTCTCTCTTACAGAATAGGATCCCACAATAATGGAACTGTGTAATGTGCAACTTTGATCCCAATGTCTGAGGAGAAGGTTCACCTTTCCTTCTCACCATACCTATTATTTCCTTTTTTCTGCCTCTAGGCAACTCCTTGTTTAGTGCACCAGAGGCACAGAAGACAAGTCAGAAGGCAAGTCTCTGAGTGACTGGAAGAAAGAACCATGCACTTCCCCAGGCACAACAGGGTTTGGGCTATACAATGTACAGTTCAACACAATCATAACTCTTTTCAGGAGTGGGACTTCAAGTTCCATTGTTAAAGATTTTCTTCCTGCTTTAAAAAATGTATTTTAAAAAGCAGGTATGTCAATCTTGCCTCAATGCATTTGGCCAGGGATGAGCTTCAACATCTTTTTAAATGACATTAAGTGTAATTGTCACTGTCATAGGGTGAAGTGGAAATATGCATACAGAAATTAGATTGGAAAGGTGGAAAATGTAGCCAAGGAAACATAAAGTACAGAAAAACATCAAGAAATGCAAAAAAATCCCTAATCCCATTGTTTTATCTAATATTTTTCACTCAGGCAACTTTCACTATAGGTAACTTATGTGCTATTCAGTAGGCTATTAAAATAACTGGGCTAGAAACCAATTTTCACTGATTCAGAATGATTAACAATTGCAGCTGTATTATATGGTAGGCTGTTAAACAAATAATAAAATGCATATTCATCAATGCATATGTGTGTGATTGGAACAAGCTTTTAGAAAGCCTGGTTTAGATATTGTTTTTCATAAACAATATCTGTCTGTTAGTAAGCCTGCAAAAATGCTGTATAAGTGAACAAAGCCAGTGAAGTATTTCCAAGTGGAACTGTAGGGGGCTGTCTGCTGCATAGATTTCATAGATGAAGTATTGCCTTACCGTACTCCAGAGTTAAGATTTATGAATTAAATTATTTATTTCAAAAGGTCCCTGGGGATTAGGGAAAAAAATACTAAGGTATATTGTTAATTAGGTATAACACCAAATGTGGACACACTTATACAGGTATTTTGCCTGTAGAATTTCTATACTGGAAAGGATATACTTAGGCTTAGTCTGTATTAGGTATGTTTTGCTAGTACGCATATTCTATACCAAGAATGTCCTTCTAGGCCTTGTCTGCACTAAAAAAGACTTGCATGTTTAGTGGTACCGGTCAGCCCCAATTGACAAAACCCCAAGTAAAGAGGCAGCCTGAACAACAGACAATATACTGGGCAAAAAGAGCTCCCCCTCCTGCATCTACACCAGAGCATTTGCCAGTATAACTACATTGGCTATGGTGATGGGAAAAAATCAGCCCTCTCACTCCGTCCTCCCACTTACCTTGCTAAGCCAGCAGAATTTAAAAGGAAACGTGGTCCTGATGCCAGCAAAATGGTGCTTTTGTCAGTAGAGTTTATTCTAACTCCACCACGAGCAAAAAAGTGTGGGTTTCCCTGTAAAAAACCAGGTCTAAACTAGGGACTGGCTGGCACAGCTACATGAGTTACACAGAGTTACACACAGCTTTGTGAGTTACATAGCTATGCATGGTCTGCTAAATTAACAAAGGAAGAAGAAGACCACAGCAGTAAAAATGATAGCTATGGATTATACCTGATGCAAAAATTGTTCACATTTGAGTTCTTAATATGGCCTGGTTTGCAGAGCTTCTGAGCCACCATAAGCTCCACTGAGGTCAATTGTTGTAGACATCCTGCACCTCTGAAAGTCAGGGCAGTTGCTTAAGTGCCTAAGCATGCTGTTGACATTGGGTTTAGGTACAGATTTAAGTGCTTAACTTGAGCCACAGACATTTGGAAAATTAGTACTTTTTCTTAAAGTCACAAGACGCTAATTTTCTGTCCTAAAGGAGGCGGGGGAGGGAAGAGAAATAGGAAAGGTGTCGTCCCCACCCCCTTTGGTTCATAAATACCTTTTTCTGTCTCTGTAATAGATTTCTGTTATTCTGACAGTTTTTACTAAAAATAAAAAGTATCATCAATGCAGACCAGTGGCCCTCAACCTTTACTAGCCCATGGGCAACAATACTGAACAAGTAGCATATTGCAGGTAAGATCGTGCTTTGCTGCTCCGTGTCAACCTCCGGTTAAACTTTAAATTTCCTGTGGCCACGACCTACTTTGCAGGGTCTCGTGGGCAACATGTTGCCTGAGAGCCAAGGGCTGGGGATCACTTGTGTAGACGATGATGTACATGAAGTAAAATATAACAAACAAATAATGAAGTCTGTGTTCTGCAGAGTTTCCGTTTTCAAGGCACAATCACATTACAGGATTGTGCTTCAGGAACGAAGGCAGAATACTAAGCTGCTATGACTCAGAATACTCTGTGTGATGGGCAGATCTTCAGGAAGTTCAGGTAAGAGGAGAAGGAGGGAGCTCAATAGCTGGTTAATAGGGGAGGCTGTTCCAGGTGTGTGACACAGCAGGAAACAAGGCACAAAGGGCAGGATCAGAAGAAAAGCATCAGAGTTATCAAAGAGCTGCCTTCTACTCTGAGACCTACAGAAAGAAAAAAGTGGTGTGGGGGCATGGGGGAGTCTTCCAGAGCTGAGTTTTTATACCCATCACCACAGAGCAGATGAACTCAGGTGTATTGTGTGGGCCTTGCCTTTGTTGCTCTGGAAGGTGTATTTCTTACTAACTAACTAATGTGCATGGACTAAATTAGTGGTGGCTGGAGTGCTGCAAGTGCACAGGAGGCCTCCCTGTGTGGCAGGTGGCATTTCAGGGAGGGGACAGGCAGCACAGCAGCACATAGGGTGGGCAGGGCTGGACACAGGCATGGGCGAACTGGATGGCTGCTTGGGGCCCGGACAGAAAAGGGGCCCAAAAATGGTAATGTTTTGGTCTGATTCATTCACACTCTGATCATCATTATTACTGTGAAGGGGGGAGGGGGGACAATACTAAAAGTTTGCCCAGAGCCACCAGGAGTCTAAGGTGCCAAGGGCAGGAAGCAGAAGGCAGAGCAGGAGATTAGTCAGGGAGCATAGGGTAGGGAGCAGAAAGCAGAGCAGCAGATTGGGCAGAGTAAGGGGATCGGAGCAGCACTCAGAGAGGGTGCAGGGCTAACTTGTACCATGCCTGTCAGAAAGGTTGGACCCAATGCATGAAACTGTACCCCTGATTAAAGTACAGCTCACCTGGTTTACTTTGTGGTCAAACCAACCTCAGGAGAACTCATGCACAGTAGTTACCCATCGGTAAAAACATGCATCTTTTTTAGCAGCAAAGCCAAGACCCAGTTTTACCTTAGCTATCTCCCTCTGTAACTGGAATTTCAACAAGTACCTACACTTAAGATTAATGCTGTGTGGCATTCCCAGGCAGGCCCCACCTCAGACATAGCCTACCTTCCTTCAGACCTCAGCATAGCAACCAAATTCTTCTCCTGCCTGAGGCAAGCTCTGTACTTGGGTTTAGGAGCAAGGCTCCTACTCCTATGAGATGAACTGCAAACACATTCTCTTAACTGATTATCAGGCAAAAATCCGTCCCATGATAGGAACCTGAATAGAAAGTGCTGTCTAGGGCCTCATCATGGCTAGGAGGAAGGGTTTCCTCTCTTCTTCCTCCCTCCTCTACCCAGGATTTATAAATCTGCTTATAATATCTTTTTCTTAATTACAGAAGTAATATATTTAAAACATATGTGCTTCCAATAGTACTGTATCTATTTTGAACGCTGTCAGGCTTCCCCCTGCCCTCCCACCCCTGCCAATGAAGCCAGAGAAGGTACTTTTGCATCTGGAAGCGATCACACTACCCAAAAGACAACACACTGATACAGTTAATTATAAGGAATAAACACCAGTGGAGCTAAAACCAGCCTCTAGATCTAAGTCAGTATTCTGCTGCTGAGCTAAAGAAGAAGGTCCATTATGTGCACTCCTATTATAGCTGTCAGAGCCCCTTTTGCACATAATACAGATTTCTTCACATGCTGCTTGGCAGACAGCCAAGGGATTACAGCATGGATAGGATTTTATAACCAATTCACTTTAAGGTCAGGCAAACCCTGAAACTCCAAAAGGTTGGTGGAAAGGTTCGTGGTCTCAGCTACCTTTCAGCTTATTTTCATTGTCAGTCTTTTATTTGGGAAGTCTAAACTCTTCTGCTGGGGGGATGAGCAACTCTTCACTAACACATTATTGGTTATCATCTCTGATTTATATGGTAGCAAATAATGTACAGTGGACAACAAGATATTCCTTCCCTCTCACTTTGGATGAGATTTGCTTTTGTGTTAGCAATAGGAAGAGGTCTGTGCATCACTTATGATATCTGTTTAGCATTTACGTTTGTAATAGAGACAAATTCCTACATAGATACTTGTTTGAATAGAAATGAGTATATAAGTATATAGGAATGAGTGTATAAGTTTCATCAGAAGTTTTCATGAACAGGCTGCTTAAGCATTTATCTAGGATAGTATAGGAATAGCCCATCATGCAGTCATGCAGAGGATTGGATAAGGTGATCCCTGAGGACCCTTCCAACAGTAGCTTAACTAAAGGGGGATGACAGGGCAGCAGCCCTACGGGCTGCCTTTGGGGGTGAAGGGGGTGCAAAAGCAGCTGTGGTCCCGATGCTGCCACAGTAGCCACCCACGCTATCCCATGCATTGGTGACTGCCCTGGGCATTGAACTGCCCTGCTACACGTCTATCTTCCAAACCCATGATTCTATGATCCTATGAACTCACCTGGGGAAACCTTTTAAAACCACCCCCATTCATATCTAAATGCTGTGAATTTCAAAATTACAATAAAAAATCCATGCACTGTTAAGTATGGGTAGACAGTTACAGTACTTCAAACATTGTTGAGTCCACCCTAATATCCCTACTCACCCTAAAGCTGACATCCTAAGCAAATTTATACCTGTACAGTATGTATCCAGAACATGAACAATATGAGCCACAATCTCCCCAACACTGTGCCACTCATAGCAGACCAATGTCAGCATCACTCTGTCCATGTCATTTTTCTATGGCAGTGTTTCTCAACTGATATGACACAATTTCCCTGGGGACAAGAGGAGGCAAACAGGGTGGTGACAAAATGTTGACAATAATATTCTAATATTATAAAAGCCTAAGCCTGTTTGTCTGTCTGTTTGTAATGCTTTATTCGCACTCTGATTGGCTGACGGAAACAGCCAGTTAGAGTGCTCCAAGCATGGGAGAGCGCCACCATGATTCTGAAGCTGCACCGAGGACCAGACAGATAGCCATCCCTCCCAGCACTGCTTTTGTTTTGGGGTGGCTATAGCCCCCCAAACCCCCGGCTTGGCTCAGCCATGCCCTGGGCCAGGTTCCCCCCCACCCCTCCTCCCCACTAGGAAGAGGTTGCCACCACCCCTGCCTGCAGGGAAGGCTGGGTGGATCCAGCCAGGCTAGAGGAGGGGTGGCACATGTCTGCCTCTCCTCCCTGCTCCTCACCTTCCTCCACCATGGCCAAAGCGTGGCTGAGTGGGGCAAGGGTGGATGTGGGAACCCTGGAGCAATGTCAGCAAGGTAGGGAGCCACGAGCCCACAGTGAGCAGCCCTTATCTGCCTTATGCACAAATGAGGTGGGGGCACATGCCCCCCATGCCTCCCCTCAGAGGTGTGTACAGCGACGGGGAGCCACTGCTCCCCTGCACCTCCTGGATGAGCCACATATTGCTCCATCCCACTCCCAGCCCTGGCCCTGGGTTCCACGTACCACCTTGTCTGGGCAGCACTCCCAGCCCCTGCCCCTGCCCCATTCACTGTGGGGGCCTTGATCTACCCCACCATGCCCCTTCCCCCCATACACTTAGTTGCAGGAGCTGCTCTCCACGTTGTCCAGCTATGCAGCCACACACAGGCATTCCCTGCATCTCGCTCCCAGCAGCCCCTTCCAGGTTTCAGTGCTGCCCACTTGCAAGGGGAAACCCATTGTTTCCTGTGGAAACCCAGGCACCTGGGGGCCCCTCATTGGCAGGGGCCCCTCCAGTCTCTGCGTTAATCTGCCTATGTTCAAGACAGCTGAAAGTTAGATTGTAGAGCTTGGTCTACAGTACAAAGCTTTACCAACATAGTTAGGCATCTGAAAAGCCCACAACCTGTTGCTGAGGTAGAGCTGTAGTAGCAGAGGCTCTGTAGTATAGACAAGGCCAAGATATCTAAAGTTGCACACCGTTTTGATGCCACTTTCAGTAATGATGCCAACTCTCTGCTTTGGCTCTCTGATCCATGTAACAGAAGGCAGGACAGGTTGGCATCTTAGAGACTTATTCAGGCAAGTCTATTTCAATAAAGGCTATGAATGGACTTGCAGAGAGCAGGAGTACTAAATGGAAAGAAATAAAATATTTTAAGTTCATTCATAGCATCTGATGAAGTAAGCTGTGGACTGTGAAAGTTTATATATTTCTGATCAAGTTAGTCTCTAGGGTGCCACCTTTTCCTGCCTTCTGCCTGAACTCAGACTAACACAGCTAACTACCTCTCTATCCATATAACAGTAATGGTAACGCATCCCAAACAAGGGAGCCACAAGGCTACATTAATTCATATCTGTAAAGTATACAGAACAAATCATTAATGTCTACAAGCTCTAGGTTGGTAAAGACCTAGATGTGGCAGGCTTGTGGGTGGCAGCCTGGTGCCCCGGGTTTGAAAAAGTTTTAAATGATTGCTGGGGTATTCCCTCCTCCCCCACCAATCAGGTGATGGCAGGGGAGAGGCTTGCCCCGGCCCTTACCCAGAGGCCAGGCAAAGAGCAGGACCTCAGTGGGGACTAACACCCCCCTCTCTCTGATTGGTCCATTTCCAATCCAGGGGAGGAGCCTCTGAAGGGAATAAAAAGGCAGCGTGCCAGAACGAGGCGCCGGAGCGGGGGGGGGGGGGGGGGGGGGGGGGGGCGCTGTGACAAGGGACAAAGAAGAGGGCAAAGAAGAGCTGGCCAGCAGGGCAGAGCAGTTGCCCTAGAAGAGCCCAGAAGTGGATCGTCGGATGGGGAATAGCAAGTGCCTGCGTTCCCAAACCCCACCGTGAGGGAGCATGGCATCAGTGCACAGTCGGTGCATGGAGAGTCTGGGAGTGGACCGAGACTCTGGGAACTGCATGAGGTGACTCAGGTCTCCAACCCCCTGCACAAGGCAGGGCGAGTGGTGCACAGCCAGTGCACGGAGGGTCTGGGTGCAGGCCGAGGCCCTGGAGCTGTATTCTGCAGCTAGGGTCTCCAACCCTCCCTGCACGAGGCAGGGCAAGCAGTGCACAGTCAGTACACATAGGGTCTGGGAGCAGACCAAGTTCCTGGGTGCTGCATGAGGTGACTCGGGTCTCTGACCCCCTGAACAAGGCAGGGTGAGCGGTGCACAGCCAGCGCACGGAGGGTCCGGGTGCAGACTGAGGCCCCGGAGCTGTATTTGGCAGCTAGGGTCTCCAACCCCCTCTGCACGAGGCAGGGCAAGTGGTGCACAGCCTGTGCACAGATGGCCCGGGAGCGGACCAAGACCCTGGGAGCTGCACGAGGTAGCTCGGGTCTCTGACCCCCTGCATGAGGCAGGGCAAGCAGTGCACAGCCAGTGAATGGAGGGTCCAGGATGGGACCAATGTCTTGGAGCTGCATGTGGTAGTTCAGGTCTCTGCCTCTGGCAGAAGGCTGGCCAAGGGAGTAGAGGGGCCACTGGTGCACGGGACAGTGCACAGGGCCTAGAGAGGGCCTGAGTCTGGGACAGCCCTAAGTAGCTAAGGACCCCCCCTCTAGATTTTCTATACAAAGGATAGGGAAACAGGGAGGAAGGGATAGGGGGATGGGGCACTGCTGAAAGAGGGGAAGGTAGATTGAAGAGATCAATCCTGGGAAAAGCCTCATCCTGGGAAATGATAACGGCCTCATCTGGCAGCAGAGAATTGTGAGTTGCCCGGGAAAAGGATTCCCACAGGGGAGAAGGACCTCTCCCTTCCCTGGCGAGCAGCTGGAGGGAAGCCCCCTGAGGGAAGAAGGCTCCTGGGTTGAGGTCCTGCCCTTTAGGGTAATACAAGCAGGGTTACAGGATGCCCTGTAGGGTATCAGGGTATCCCTCCCTTCCTCCTCTCCTTTGGGGGCATAGTCATTGGGCAGGGGGTTACTGCAATCATTCTTTATTTTACTCTGAAGCCTGCACCTTTCATTTGTAAACTCTGCAACTTAATGCTTTGTGAAACCTGTGCCTTATATTTTGTGACCCCCACGTCTCATGCTTTGTGAACCTGTGCCTCTTATTTTGTGAACCTTCCACCTCTTTAGAGTACAAAACTGCATAATGTTTAATGAGCCCCTTGCTTTTGACCCTCCTTGATCTCTCACCTACATACATAGAATGTTTGCACAGATATGTATATAAGCTGCATATAATTTCTTGTATCTGATGCATATATATATAAATATTATAACTATTATATCTTATTACATTTGTATATAGTTAAGTTTAACATGTGTCCTGGCCTTGCTTTATAGGGAGAAGAGGAGAGCTGCACCCAGCTGGGCACCCCGCCCCCCGCAGTGCTCCTGCCCTGCTAACATTCCCTTCATTTGGAGAAGGGTACCTAACTGAGTACCACCAAGATTACATATACATATGCATAAGAGAAGACTTCTTTACTTTTGCTTCTGCTCTTTCACCCTTTCTGAAGCTGTCAAATAGGAGTGGACAAATGTCACCCTTTTCTTAGCAAATTTCATTAATTTGGTGATCTTTTGATGGTATGGTTTTGATGGGAAAGTTAGGGAAATGTGAAGACTTTGGTTTCTCTTGCTTGTTTACAAATGTGATTATTTCCTACATGTGAATCATTGCAGATTGGAGCAGTGGCATTCTCTGTAACAGGAGGTAAAGGAGAGCATGGGATTGCTCTTTAATATTGTGCCACTGGACAGGACTTGTCTTGTTTTGTTGCCAGTCTTGGGAGAGCTTGTCCTGCCCCTCCCCATCCCTTTTTTTCTTAGTGGTCCCATTAAGGAATTAGAGTAGGAGTGTCTGCTTCACTGTCTGCTCCTGGTCTGCTTTGGGTTTTGCTGAGTTTCTAGTTGAAGCCTGATCCTTTTCTCTCTGTGCGTGAGGTTTTCCCTGCATTTCTCATTAGTTAGCCTGCGCGCGTGCGCTCTCTCTCTCTCACTCGCTGTCTCTCATCACTGCTGTACGATGAGCAGCAAGTTGTGGTTCTCAGCAGTAAGCGAGAAGTGAGGCACTTGTGCGTGAAGTCACACATCTAATGCTTTTCCCCTACTTTCAACAAAGGGCGGTTCCTTCCTTTTCTATTTGTCAGACAGAAGGCAGAGCAGGGTGGTACTTAACAGATGAATATCATACCCAGGGGGTTCCAGGTGACCCGTCCATTCTGTTCTGCGTACCACACAGCCTATTCTTCAACAACAGAACTTTAAAAAACAACTTAAGCATAAAATTGTGGACCAAGAAAACATCCACTAGCTGGATTGTGTTAAGTATGGTCTCAACAGAGATTTTGGATTCTTACCCCACTGCCTGGTCTGGCTTTTATAACCCTTATGTCCCTCAGTGGGTTAACTGTTTTGTTTATCCTCTTTGATCTCTTCAATCCACCTTCCCCTCCTTCAGCAGTACCCCATCCCCCTATCCCTTCCTCCCTGTTTCCCTATCCTTTGTATGTAAATTACTTTATTCCTTTCCATGTAATACCTTGCAAAATCTATTCATAGCATCTGACAAAGTAGACTGTTGCAGACAAAACTTAGGCATTTCTGAATGAGCTAGTCTCTAAGGTGTCACTCTGCCCTGCCTTCTGCCTGATTTCAGACTAGCATGGCTAACTGCCTCTTTCTATTCTTCATGGAGGTCAACAGAGCCCTTCTGTTTCTCAAAAGTGGATAATATGGCCCATTGTTTTCCAAAAACAAAAGTCAGGTTAATTCATTGACATTATTGCTTCCCCCACCATCTATTTTGCAGTGGCCATGTTTTAGCTTGACCTAGGCTTTCTCCACTCCATGTGGCTCTTATAAATGCAAGGACTCATCTAGGATGGTAATAATGAGAAATACTTTTGCCATAAAAGCCTACGGACACTAATCCTTTGTAGGATAGGCACACCTGCAGTGCATGGTCCCCACTTTTCCTTTGCTTTGAGTCCTCCAAAAATCAGCCAACCAAGCAGCCACTAGCCTGAGACACAGGCAAGATGGGAAAGGTGAGACCAGCTAGGCCCCGGATATATGGAAAGTCTCCCTGACTGTAGAATTCAGGTGTGGCAAGCCTGGAGCAGATCATTTATTCTGGACACACATAGTCCCAGTAGCTCCCTGGCTCCCTGTCTCACAGACACAGTTTCTGCTGTGTCCCGGTCTGGATTGAGCAATCCTGGAATGGATTGCTCACTATGCTGCAACCACCTCCCCCAGCTGCTGCATATGTGAGAAAGGCCCCTGGTCCTGAGAACAAAATCTTGTAGCAGAGAAGTGAACAATGTTCTCAGAAGATGTCAGCTGAGCACGGAGAAGGTTGGGGCAACCACTCATCTACCAGTCATCAGCAAGGAGGAAAGCACAGCCTGATTATGGGGAGGTTTGTTTTGTACATAAGGAAGGAGGCACAGTGTGCTTGTAATGTGGCAAATCCAGGACAGAGATCGAAAGATATTAGGGATATGGGGAGAGAACAATGAGGTGGGAGATCTGAGAAAGGGGCGAGGGAAAAAATGGAGGGAAAGGACAGACATAGCACTGGAGTAATTCCAGGAAAGCGGAAGGAGAGACCGAGCAGAGAGCCAGACAAGGGAGAAATGAGAAAGATGAAGAGAGCCAAGGATTTCTTAGGGTGAAATCTTTTATTGGATCAACTGTGTAGCTAGTTAGACAAGCTTTCAAACGCAAGACATTCTTCAGCAGGTCTGACCAGAACAAGTCAGGCACCAACAGGGAGAATGTAGTGGGTGAATTCATCCAGCAATTATTGCGTGAAATTGTATGGCCTGTGTCATGCAGGAAGGTCAGAAAGGAAGGTCACAGCAGTCCCTTCTTGCCATAGAACCTATTCATGACCTGTCCTGGGGGAAGGGGAGGAGCCGGCTGTGAGCCTTGCAGGGGTGAGCAGCATCTCCAGGAGGCAGGGTATAGCTTCTGGAGTCGGGGAAGCAGGAGCCCATTGCAACTGTTTGCAGGATTAGGACCTTAATCTAGGCTTGTTCTAAATCTCTTCTTCCACATGAATTGTGGTTGAAGGCACTGGACAGTGGCTGATATCAGTGTGTTTGTACTTGCAAATACATTACATGAAATTCTTCTTTAGGGGGAATCTGCTCTGTTCACTCACCCTGTTTGATTCTCATTTCCATTAAGGCCACTTTACACCATACCCAAACCATCTTAAAGGGATCCTAAAGTAATGTAATTTACCCCCACTGTAAGCCTCATTTATAATGCTAGAACAGTGTTAAGTGGCCACCTGTGGAAACAAGAAGCTAGCCCAAGATGTTTAAAGCTTTCCTTTATAAGTTCAGTTTGGGGATGTGGCATGATTTCTTTGGGCCACCAGAGGGTGCTGGTCAGTGCAGTGAACCCAGGAAAAAAATGGGAAGGGGGAAAGCAAAAGAAAAGTCGCAATACAAAGCAGTTCTGCTTTCTGTTTATTAGGCCTCAGTCCAGTCCCTAGAGCGTCCTGGTAATAACAAGTCATTGACTGTCCCTGGAATAACTGTTTGGGATTTTTTTTGGTTTGTTTGTTCTTCAAGGTGGCTCTCTGTACACTGTAGATGTCAGCTACCAGGAAGCGAATGTTTGTGGCCATATTGATCGGCTGGCAGGAAACGGACATGGCAGATAATACACGTTAGATCCTGGGGTTGCTGTTTGGAAAACAGGGCTTGCGAGAGCCAATGCTATCATTTAAAAGCAACTGCTTATCAAACTACCAGCACCCCTTTCCCACACAGGGTAGCCAGACATCATTTATCAGAAGAGGCTAAAGGCAAAACCAAGGAGAACATTAATGTAAGAATCCCTCCCCCCCATACACACACCCCTCTTTTTAGTTATCCTCTGTACTTAGTGGCACTCAGACATTAGCCCCCCCCCAGCATCCCTTCCTTTACAGCAAGAAAATGAAACATAAAATAACACCGGATGGTTTGTGTATGTGGTGCTGTTTTGTAAAGCACCCCGCAAAACCTCTTGGTACAGAAGCACCCCTTTGGAGTAAGATTCCAGGCTGAAATGAGACTTTCTTGGGACACAAAACTACTCAGGGGTTTGTTCCTTTCTAAACTACCAGAGAGCATTTCAGCCTTTTTATTCCTGATAGTCACTAACCACACATTTCTCATCTACCACTCCTCTTTTCGAATGCAGGAATGAGCAAAGGCTTAGTGAAGGCAACCACATGGTGAGAAAGAGAGAGAGAGGATAATGAGAGCTGGTCAGTCAGCTGGCTTCAGGAAACAGTAAAAGTAAAACAGAGGGGACATTCATTCCGAAAAATTGGTAGCTTCTCACCCTGCTGGATTATAAATCATCACCCTGTGGCGGAGCTGGAGGCACTACCACACCCTTGTCTATGATCATCCTTGTAATTTGATGGGGTTTTGTTCCAGTTCAGTGGAGATACCTTTTACTGGCTGAGCACATATGCAAGCAGGATAAGCGATTACAGGCCAACCCATTCCCTTTTTATGTGCTGGCATTTTCACAAATTGAATTCCCTTTTTTTTTTTTTTTTTTTTTACTAAAATTCCTGCACATGTTGATTTACTAAATTATATCACATTAGCTACTTTACTAAAAGGGTCAGTAGCCGAGCCAGTAAAGGAGTCTTGCAGCAGCACCGTTGATGTAAGTGCGAGCCTCATTTTGACTACATATCAAAGGCAAGCCCCAGGCAGCCCAGTTGCAAATGGGTGCTGGGTATTCAGGTGGTGGGTGGAGGGGGGGAGCGGGGGTCAAAGGTGGCTAAGATGTGATGCTAGCCACATCACTCCCTTACGTGTTATTGACTACACAAGAATAGGTGTGCCTTAAGCAGGCTAGCTAGCCTGACAAGCCAACTAGACTTGGGCAGACCTTAGAAATAACAGAGAATTATGCCTTAAAATGCTTTTTATTTTCTGAAGTCCCACACAAATGCTGACTTACTAGGTGCTGTTTTTCAATACCATGTTACTGTTGAAATTAATGTAATGGACAGTCTGGGGCATGACACCAGCTCAGGCAGGCCACTCCAAATTCATGCTCTGCTGGATCATCTGCCTACCCCTTCCTGGTTCCCTTATCCAAAAGACTTGAAAAGCTTTGAGGCCCAGTCACTTTTTCATTTAAAAGAAATCACTGAAAAATTTAATGAATTCAGCAAAGTTCAGCCTGTTTCAGTAAAGTTTATTCAGTCTCTTGCCTCTACAGAAGTTGAAAAGATATGAAAAGTTGTACTTGAAATGCACAAACTGATCATCAGCCCATGTCAGAAATAAATCTTTTACATCTTGCGCTATTGCAATGCTAGATGCATTATAAGAGTTTTTAAAACTCTGAAACTTTTGTTTTGACTGCTCTCAGAGATGAATTTTTGAACTGATGCACAAATATAAGTTTACCAGTATTTTATACAAAGCTTGGTATTTTGCAATTCAACAAGAGTCAGGAAATTCATAAGTAAGGTGGAGACATGATCTTTAATTCATAGCCTAGTGATTAAAAAAAGCAGCAAAGTGTTAAGGACACAGAGCAGCTATAACTTTGAATTTTCTTGTTTTTTTTGGCTTGTCTCATATCTGATATAATGTAAAAGCACCTTTTGTATTTGTTAAGAGGAAAGAAATATAGTTCACATTGCGTTATTCAAGGGTATCACAATACTTCATTTGTTATTCTGAAAAATTATGCGTGATTTTCTCTCCCTAGGTTCTGATTTCACGCACACTACTAAGGTATCTGAGTACCTTACACAGAAAAGTGTACACAAGGAAATACCTCCCTCCCTTCTTTCCTCCCTCCCTCTTCTTCATGTAAAGAAGGGAAGAGAGAGGAGATAAAGTGGAATTTTCACCTCTCAAGAAGCCCAGCGGCCCATGACTCTATTTTGAACCAGGAAATCTCTTGGAAGAGAGTTCCCCAATTGTGGCCTCATCACTGAGGAAACTGTCCCCCGCACATGACCTTTCCTATAGGATTAATGTTTTATTTTTCCAGTGGAACATAACTGTCATGGTGCAACATGTGGACAGGGCAAGGAGGTCCTTAAGCTGACAAGGGCCAATGCTACGAGGGCTTTGAAAGTATGGACAGAAACACTGTTTTTGATTTGGTATTCAACTGTGGGCCGGCAAAGACAGTAGAGAACTGGGGAGCTGTGTAGCTGGACTGCAGATAGAAGTTACTTACGCATAGTAATTCCACTTCTTGCTGGGGGCTGCAACAATCAAGGGTGGATGTCATAACAGGTCAGGTTCCAATCTGCTAAGCTTGGGTGCAGCTACCTGGCCAGCAATAATTAGAAAAGTTGTCTCTATACTTAGGGCAGTTCAATTCACAGAAGCAGTGAGGAGTTCCCATTAATTTTAAAACTGCAGCCAGTCTTAAGAATAGCGAGTTCTCTGACAAACAACCCTTTCCCATCACAGTCATCACCCCATCAGGGTCATCACTATCTTTTTCAGAGATTCAGCATCATCAGGGCAGGTTGCACAAAGACTACTGATGATATTGGTACAGATCTCAGGTTTTCTCAACTCCTTTTCAGTACTTAAGAAGGGCATGGATCAGACTCGGGAGTGGGGTTCAGCTTTCCTCCAGTCATTCTAAGACTTCCCCTGAGGCAGATGCTGGCATCACCCAGGTCTTTGAAATTGTATTGCCATATCAGACAGCCAGCACTACAGTCAGTTATTTCTGGGAACATTTGCTTTTCAGGCTGTAGCTACATGAATGGAGTTGCCCCAAGACAAAGAAGTTTGAAGCAATAACCTGGAGGTAGCTGCCTTGGGGAAATGGTGTGCACACAAACAGCTATTGCAGAAGACGTTATCTTTATCCAGGAAGAAAAATTACCCTGGTTGAAACCCAGGTAAAATGTCCAGGTTGGGGCACTTTTACAGTTCAAGAGTTTTACAGACCAGCATCATGTGGTCACAGCCTTTTATTTCCTCAGGGCAGCTGGGGTTTTCCCAGGATATCCTGTTCATTTGTTTATAGCTGTAGAGGGCTATAGATTAGCAAGACATGCACATTTGGACTGGATTCCCTTAATAGACCAGAATTATTCTGCTCTTCTCTTGGTTCTGTTTGCCCTGTTAAATATCTCTGTAGGCAGGTATGCTGTGCAAGTGTGTGTGTGTGTGTGTGTGTGTGTGTGTATCATATGTGAATAGAAAGAGGCTGTTTATTACTTGGTGGACAAAAATGGTGCATTTGGGACTGTTTCCGTCTGTTGTATAAACACAGATTGAGGATGAATACACACTGTGGTAGAAGCCCTTTCAAATAAGGGTTTATTATTATCTAAATACTAATATAGCTTTATGAGAAACTGACATTATGATTATGATGTTAGGACCACTATGGTTAAAGCCTAACCAGCAAGTCACAATAAGGCATTTAAGACTACTCAGCAGGGATAAAGGGAAGGGACCACACCTGTAAAGAGACCACTAGAAACTGAAGGAAGGGGGAATAAAACACACAGACCTCCCTCTGTAGCAAATCCTGGAAGTTCTTGTGTTTCCAGTTCCAAAGCTATGAAGCATCTGAAGAATCCTGGCTATGTATGTAGACAAAAACTCACCCACTGGTGGGAAGTGAGGGAGGAGGTTAGATAGCATGGCGGTAAAACCATCTCGTCTACATTACGACCTCCCCTGTTACCAGGGGTGCATCCAGACGGGGTGCAGTGGTGTGGTTGCCCCCCACTTTCAGTCCACGCCATGGTAGTTTCAGCCAAGGACTTAAGTACCCGAATCAGGTCAAAATTCCCAATCCCTTCCTCCCTGTGCTCAGTGGCTCATTCCTTCCTCTTCCATTTCCACCCCTTTCCTGCCTGCCCTGGGGATAGGGGGAGCTCCAGAGTTGCTTCAACTGTTCTGGCTGGGCTGTGTGGGATGTCAGGCTCAGCTGGGGACAGTAGCAGTGGTGGTGGGGGATTGGTTCCTCTTTCCTGCACCATATGCCTGGGTGTTACCCACCTTCCTGGGAGCAGAAACAGGGAGGGGGAACATGTCCTCTGCCACTGCCACTGCTGCCCTTCTTCCTGGCTGAGCCTGGCACCCCATGCAGCCCAGCTGAAGCAAGGCAAGAGAGACACTGAAAAATCCTCCTGCCCCCAGGGCAGCTGGGGACAACAGCAGCAATAGGTAGGGAAGGGGGCAAACAGGAAGGGAAGGGAGGGGCTGCTGAGTATGGAGGGAGAGAGGACTGGAAGCAGGAGGGGAGGCAGGGGAGACATTCTTACCTGGTCTGCCCATGCCAGTGGGAGTAGAAAGAAGCTGGGAGTGTGGGTCCAGCCAGCCCTGCAGCACTGCTCGCTGCTCCCACACCCCCTTCTACAAAATCCTGGATCTACCCATACTTGTTACTCCTGGTAGAGTTACACTCATGATGAGCTTAAATGGAAGGGAGTAGAGTCCTAGCTACTAAAAGCCTCCAAAATGTTGAATGTGGTGGGATGTGGGCATTCATGGCTCTACCTCTTTTCAACATCCTTAGAAGCAGTATTCTGCCTTTACAGCGTACTGAGGCAAGCATATATGTTGGGGTCATTTTGCACTCAGAAGTGCACTTTAAAATTGCTGATGTATTATCAGATGGAAGCATTCTAAAATGGACCGACTTAACCTTTAAATCTAGATCTAGAGGTAAGCCTACATCTGTTTGTTCACTCTTGTATTTTTAATGGACCAGACTGGAGTATCCTACCTTAACAGCCTAAGCTGTGGAGAAATTTGGATTCTGAACCAAGCGGCAGGCTCCTCTTGAAACACGCATTTTCACTCCTGTCAAGTAGGTTTGTCTGCTGCATTCCCTGCAGAAGATATTCAGAAAGCACTTTCATTGTGGCTGGCAGTACCTTACAGCCAAAATAAAAATGTGGAAACTGTAAAACAACTGGTGTTGTTCAAGGTAAACACCATTTTTACCCAGAATGTACTGCTCCTCTGCTGGCTGCTGATGCTGATTTAGTTTCTGTCATGGCCTCTGATGAATAACATGCAATGTTATTTCAAGATAAGAACCTACCGGACATTGGAAAAGACTCCTTTAAATATGAAACCCAAACCTCCTGACTAGAAAATGATTGGGTAAGTTGCCTTCCTGGTACCAACTACATGTTGCTAAAGCAGTTAATCACCATATCCTCCTCCCTTCCTCCAGACACCAGTTAACTAATTCTAATGGGGGGGGAGTTGTTCTACTTGCTTGAGCACATCTAGCACAATTATGTGTATACCTATGGTTTTACACAGTATAAAAGGTTACCATAGTGCTGAAGGAATAGGAAGCAAGAGAAAAGAACATTTTTGAGATCCTCCCATCAACAATATCAAGCAGCAAGTGCTAGATCACATTCTTTCTGTGATCTTACTAATGTTAGTATTTCTGCCTCTACTGTTCTGATGTCACGGTTAGTACTGAGCTCTGCAGGTAGAGGGTGGGAGGGTTTCATTGCTGTTTCCCAAAATAATAAGATTTTTCATTCTAAAGTACCTTCTGTTGGAAGATCTGCAAGTACTTTACAAATGTCAGTGAATTAATCTTCCCTGCACCTTTATGTTATTATTCTGTTGTACGTGGGGAAATTGATTGGCCTAAGATCTTCCAGGAAGTCTGTGACTGAGCCAGGATTATAACCTAGGCCTTCTGACTCATAGACTCATGTTTTAATCAAAAGAGTATTCTTCTTTTCAACATAGTTGTCTTCTTCCTCTTTGACATTATTGTGTCCCTCTATATTACTGAATGACAGCTGATGCCTATAATCTTTGTACTGGATCCAAGATCTCATGCTTTATGTCTTGCTGTCCTAATTTTGTTTTAGTCACTGAAGTTTCCATGAGACTCATCATAGAGTTAGCTTGCCAAGCTCTGTGAAACAAGTTCCCAAACTCCTAGTTTTTACACTGCTTAGCACATTGCAGTTGAGACCACATAGGACTAACAGCGGTAATAATTTCAGCATCCTGGCCAGATTCTTGTTTGGATGATGACATTTTGCCTACCTAAATTCCTCCTGCCGTTTCTGTAACATGATAGTCTTTACTTGCTTCCCTCCCTTGATGTATAATGTTGCTTGGGGCAGATTTAAAGCATCTGTCTCCTCCAAGGCAGCTTCATTTCAATGTCTAGTCCAGTGATTTCTAGAGAGCATATGATCAATATCTAAAGTATGAATGTTTTCTTTGGATAAAGTGCTACAGTTTATAGAGGGCATAAATTATAGCAGCCTTGGTAGATTTCCTTCTGAGTTTAATTTTGCACTACTGGTTTAAGACCTTGCTTGCCATTTTTTCCTTTCTATGTATACTGCTCTTCTTCTGAATAGGTATCACAGGCCAAACTCTGCCTTCTGTGAAATCAGTGGAACTGTGTGTCAATGAGCGTACAGTGCAGAGAATGTACTGGTTATTGCATTGTCTGGAAACACAATATGCTCTAATGGATTCAGTTTGGAGGTGTGTGTGCTCAGTAGACAAGTATCCTTGTGTTCCTGGGGGCCTAATGCACACACAGTTTCTGTACAGGTACATCTCTTTCCATTAGAGATGGGGGGTTTGGAGGCAAAATGGTTATTCTGATGCACCCACTAGCATGGATGTAGTTATACCAAGGGCAGGCAATCTCTTATGGCTGCAGGCGGGAATGAGCCATGCTGCATCAGAAGTGGGCTGTGGGCAGGAGCTAGAACCTGGGTGCTGCTGCTATTCATCTCCATGGCATCATGGGGAAAACACCCATAGCTGGCACTTAGTCTCTGTGGCTGAGGGGCCACACTGCTGAATGCTACTGGAGCCCCATGTCTATGGGCTGGATCCAATGGTTCCATGGGTCAGACGCAGCCCACAGGCTGTTGGTTGTTGATGCCTGGGTCAATACTGTTATAATGGTGTCAGATTATTAGCACATTTTCCGTCAAAGGGACCTCAGGCGGTCATCTAGTCCAACCCCCAAGCTCAAGGCTGTCATCACTGACTCAGCCATCCTAGACAAATGTTTGTTCCTTCCATCCAGTGAAGGATTAGGAGATTTTAAAATCTGACTCAGCTCCAGATTGCAGTGAAAATAGAACATTTCAAAATTTTCCAAGGGGGGTTTGGCCAATTACACATTTTGGTTCATCAAAATGTTTTTTGGAATTATTATTTTCATTATTATTATGGAATAACAATTGAAAATGAAAAGACATTTCAATGCAAGTTACTTGGTGTTGTGTTCCACATCCATTGAAATACGGCATTTTGACACTGTTGGATTATGATTTAGTTCTTGGTTTTCTATTGAAGCAGAATCCCGGAGCTATCCTCCCTGTATTATGACGTGGAGTGTTTGGGGTTCAGTGTGATATGGTTCTTGTTTTTCTGACCAACTCTAATAGCTATATTGCAGCAGCTTCACCACTTGCACTTTCTTACTCCAGATTGAGATTGCTTTTTTCTCTACTTCAGCATATATAGCCTCTAAAGCAACACAAGGAATTCTTTTGTTAGGAGCGACACAAATCCTGCCCTCCCTTCTGGGGTGGGCATAATGGGCCTCCCATACAGCAAAGCAGCTTACCACCCAAGGTCGCAAAGGCAAATTGCACCTCCTGCTGCATTCAGAGAGTCAGGTAAACCTCTAGACACAAAGTGAGGGGAGGGTCTCCAGGATTGCCAAGTGGGTCATGGGATAGCCATATACTCTACCTGATGTAAGAAACAAGCTCTTGCTGAGCTCTGTGCAGTGCCCCAGGCAGGAGCACTCCTGATTCCTGCATGACACAGCAATCACCAGACACAACGGCTGCTCTTCTCTAACGCTGTTACAGACTCAGGCGGATGGCGTGCATGCTCAAGGAGAGGCAGTGTCCCTCTGACCATGCCTGTACTCTGGGAAGGGTGGGGCTACTATCATTTGCATTTCACCTGGGTTTCCAATCCTCCCTTGGGTGAGAATTGTCAGAAACGAGGCTTTGCTGTAGGACACATGCCAGCAAAGATCTATTTTTTCTCTCCAGGGGATTTCAACATACCTCTCAAGTGGCTCATAAGCAATTTGTTGCAAGCTGTGGGAATGTTCCCCTTTCCCTCAGCTGAGTGCTTCCCACCTACCTGATAAGGGTCTCTCCAAGTCTAGTTTATACATATTTACCACAAGGGCTGAGTCCAGCATTTTATCCTTGGATTGAGAGCCAATGCAGCAAAAAAGAGCAAAATCACATTCTGTAAGGACAACCCCCCCCTTCCTCCCAGCTGGCTTCAGTGGGGCTCTGACAACTGACACCAGCTGAGGATCTGGCTCAGTTTTCTTGCGACTAATCAAGAGAATCATTTCCACAGAGCTCAATCCATTGCACTTGTGCAAAACATCTGACTGGCATGAGGTTGCACAGGTGTCACTGAGTGCACAGTTTGGCCTGGCAGAACCTTTGTTACAGGTTGTGATGTGCTAGGAGGAAATAAATCAGCTTGACTCCTGTCCCAGCCTGAACTTGCAGGGCAGGTAATTAGTGACTTTTTTTTTAAGGATGTAATTAAGGCAATCAACAAGAAACTCTAGGATGATATTTCTCAGAAAAGGACTTCACTTCATGCTATCTTTGTTGTTATTATTAACCCTAGTACCTGGAATCAGGATCCTTCTGTTGATTATACCTAGGATTTCTTTGTTGTCTTACCAGACTCAGCCTGATGAAAAGAGATTCTAGGAAGCTGTAAGAGTCCCTCTAGGTCTGGGGCGGGCAATTATTTTGGGCAGAGGGCCGCTTACTGAGTTTCAGCAAGCCGTCAAGGACTTCATGACAGACAGCTCAGGGCAGATTAATATTAATTTTCTAACTTTTTTAGGAGCCCCGTGGGCCAGATAGAATAGCCTGGCGGGCCACATTTTGCCCACCCCTGCCCTAGGGTTATAATGAGGAAGCAGGTGAAGGAGTGATCTGGAGCAGGAGTAAGGTGTGAAAGGCCTGGAAAAGGCCAGAAGGGATATGGCCAAGTTGGATTTGTACCCCGGTTATTTTAGGCCCTCAAAAGGCCCACAGAGCCTGTGTATTGCAGGGTTACAACCTAGAGCAGCCATATTCTATGCCTTGGCAAAAAAAAAAAAAATTCTCCTCTTTGTCTCTGCTGGCATAGAATCAGGTTTTTTGTATGCTAATCCTAGAGGGTAAAACTGTTGTGTGCTCCTCTAAGCAGTTTGTAGGCAGGCCTCTGCTTGGGTTGCTATTCTTGTTAAAGTGGTGTGGCTCTGTTTAACTCTAGTTTCTCTCTCTCTCTCTCTTTTTTCTTTTTTTTTTTTTTTTACCCTTTCCTTTTCTCTTATTTGCAGGATTATTGTGGCCTTGCTGGAATTATATCCTCCCTTTCAGTCATGCTCTCAAAGGATGACTTGTTTAGCTTGGTGGGTTTGACTTGCTTAGACCCTGTATGCAATCTGCTGGTCTTGTTTTTTAAAACTTCCTCCTATTTTTGCAGCTGCTGGCGATGCTTTTGTGACCACTGGTAAGAATGGCTGCTTGCCATCTTCTCTCGATTGCTGCCATGTGCTGTTTTCCTTCTGTCTCTTCCCTTTCTGGTTTCCTCAGTCAAAGAGGAATCCTTCTCCACAGGGAGTGGAGTAGACACAATTGTCGGCATATTGAAGTGGAAGTTTATTCTTGGGTCTTCTTAGAAAAAACATTTTATACAGTGATTAATGGCATTTGCCTGATGCTTTTCACAATACCACACTATTTGGCTTATCTCTGTCCTTATTATTCCATGGTACTCTAACTGTATCTTTAATTGCTAGGTGCTGATTTAAGCACCTGGACTGGGGAGGAGGCAGAGGGTGTGGCAGATGCTTTATAAATGTTATGATTAACAGGGCAAAATTCCCCCTGGAACATCAGGACAAACAACATTATCTGACTTTCTCCTGCACTGTGCATGAAAACTTTCAGCTGAGGTTTTCATAAGTGCATAAGGAAGCTTTAGTACTAACCTCCAATTGAAAACTTGAACTAGGATATCATGGCAGTCTTCAGTTATCAGAGCCATAGACTAGACTTGCTTCTGTAATCAAAAAAAAAAAAAATCACTTTAATTAAAGAGTGAAATGAAAGAAGGGTTGCGGGGCGGGGAGGGTTTTTTCACCTGGCAAGAAGAGTGCTACCCAAAAGACAAAAATGTTGCATGGAGTTAAAATGCCACTTTCAGCTGACAAAATCACTTCTGACATAGGCAAGATCTTAAAAATCATCTTTACTTGAGGGTGGTTCACTTCTGAGCACCCACCATGAGTGCCTTAAATGGGTCTGACTTAATGTGTGCACAGCATTTTCTGAAATGAGACTCACTTCAGGGCCAGGGACAGAAGTAACATAAAAAAGTTTAAGTCATCATAAACTGGCTTAAACCTGTAACAAAACAGAAGTTCAGTGCACATAAATCTGTTTCAAAATGGCTGGAACTAGTTTAAGAAAAACCTGGTTGGATGTAGTATCAGACTTAACTGATTTGGGTCAAACCAGTTTATGAAACTTCTATCCCAGACCCCTTCCTGGTTCAAGTTAAATCACAGTCCCCTGGTATCCCAGAATGCTCTCCAGCCCTGGGTTGGGCTGACTGTTCCAGCAGAGAAAGTTTGGAGCAGGGAGAGAGGCAGGGACTGCCCTCCCCTGGCAAATCCCATCTGGGGCTGGGGGAGGTGTTAAGCCCCTCTTCCCCTGAGTGAAGAGCTGCCCTGTCCTGCTTTACTCTGCTAAACCTACTGCTGATTACAAATCCCAGAGGCACCTGAAAGCAGGAAGAGGAAGTGATGAGCACCCCTACACAGTTTTGCTGCTGTGATTCTGGACTGTAAATCCCAGACACCTCGGGGGCAGCAGGAAAAGGAAGCAAACACACAGTCCATGCTGGCTACATGCCAGAAAGCCATGCTGTAGCACCCTGCCAGCTTCTGGCTAGAGCCACTGCAGGCACGTGGCTGCAGTTTCTGAATCAAAAGTAAAAGTCTGTTCACTTGTTAGTCAGTTTAATCTCTGCAGTTTAGACTAACCTGAAAAGACTGAATCAATTCAGTCTCAGGTTTTTTGACTGTCTGTATTTAGTCTAGGTGTCTCAAATCAGGTTTCCCAGCCTAGTTGCAGCCTGGTAAGTAAACTCAGGGTTGGATTTTGGAGGTTTTCTTCATTGTGGGTTACTGTCTAGAACAGTTGTAGATTGTGCTGCTACTGTAAGTGCAAAAGGACACTTCAGAGGACCAGGTGACCTGTTAATATAGTTGAAGTCATGGGATTGAGAAAAAGGATATTTTTGTGCTTTATTGGTTTCCCTGGAAACTTCAAGCATGATGTCAGCCACATGCACTGACTTGTATAGGCAGCGTAACCGTATGGAACAGATCACCTCACTCTGTGCTTTGGGCCTTGCTTATCAAAGAGGGTGTGGACTGTAAATGGAAGTTTTCTCCTTCTCCCCTTCCTCTTCTCTCCACCCCTGCCC
>NW_005842136.1:1705783-1721582 GCF_000455745.1 Alligator sinensis | reverse complement strand
TCCCCATCCCCATGGTGAAAATTTAATTTCTCTGGATTAATTTGCATTCTTGTGTCTGTGTGTGAATAACTTGGGAGTAACAGAGAAGCACTATTTATGAAACAACCTTTTTTCTTTTTTATCAATTCCTTCATGGACTACAATTGATTTCAGTCTAACTAAGTCATTGGGTTTTTCTTGACCTGGCTTCTTGCCAAATGCCTAGGAGCTAGCAGCATGACTCAGGATTAGCTGGCACCTGTGCTCCAGTCAGTGTGGGCATGTTTGAGCTTCTCACTGGCTGAGTTCTATCATTTGAGAAAAGACTAAGTTCATTGCAATGGAGAGGATGAAGGCTGGATTTGCTGGGTATGGAGCAACATCCTCTTTCCTTTTCCAGCTGGTGGAGTCTTTCTTTCATGTGCTGGAATAGGCCAGTGTAGTATCTGGTGAGATTTACTGGAGCCTGTTAATACTGTACAGCTGATGATAGTCCTGTCCTTTTCAGGACTTGAATCGCAAGATGGCTTGTGATCTAGGGTGTCTTATTTAAAAAAACTAAAACAAAACAAACTGTGAGAGATCAGTATCATGGGACCCAGATGGTCCTGTCTCAAGACCCAGAAGGATGATGACACAGGTAGTTAGCATGTGAGGATATACAAAATGATGTTAAAGCTACTGGGATATTGGTGTTTATGCAGCTGTAGCTTTGACCTCCTTCTTTCACATGCTGTCTAAGTCTTCCCCCCCTTGAACTACATATTCTGTCTTTTGTGGGGAAAGAGATTCTTTTGTTTGAAGGGTTCCCCCACACTCTCTGAACTGTCCCATGTGTAATCCATCTGATCATCAGCAGTACACCATTTCAAAATCTGGGCATATGTTAGATTTAATCCTGGTCACTTAGGAGGCGTTTCCATGTCACTTGTTTTCCATGCCCCTGCTGCAATTTAGCTTTCCTCCCTCTTTGTTTGTGTTCCTCCTGTCCCTCTAGTACCTTCAAGATGTGGTGCAACCCAATAGTACATTCTCCTTTGCCTCCCCCATAAAGATACGATATGCTTCCTTTATCTGTTGGAGCCAGGCATGCCTGGGTTGTTTTCAGAGGCAGATAATATTGACATTGTTAACAGCAGGGGCTACACCAATGGGTGGGGAAAATGATGAGACTCTACATAATCAATTTGGACTTGTCATTGGTCCTTTGCCTGATTACTCTTCTCTGCCCTTTCCTCCCTGTCATGAAAATTACTGTTTCCTGATCTCTTCCTTCCTCCCTCCCCCATTACCCAAGGAGATGATATCCATCCCTTTTTCCTTTATTCCCTTGGTGACTGCTGGGTTTTTTGTTTTTTGGTTTGTTTTTTTTCAATTTCCTTCCCCTTGCCCTTGCCACATAAAAGGATCCATTCCTTGTTTTATCCTTCTTAGCAAATTGCTTGACAGCCCTTCAAAATCCATGGCTGTTGAATAATTGGGTCACAGAGTTAAAATGTGGTTCAGTTTTGTGCACTGGGGCAAGAACAAACAAACAGTGTTTTGGTGACAGCAGGGTGCTCAATTGCAGAGAGTGCAGCAATTAAGAAATGCAAACATTTTGCTGGTGAGGATGGGACCAGAGTTTATTTTTTTTGCACAGGCCCAAATAGGAGATGCATAAGTTCAAACCACAAAAAGCCGCGGAGATCAGGCCCTGAAGACTGGGTTTTTTGGAATGCTGTAATCTACAAAGTTGGCAGTATCTGATATGTTTTTCCCCCCAAATTGTAAAAATTGTATGCCATGTTAATGATTTAAATTCTGTGCGTGTGTGTAAGTTGACTTGAGTGCATAGGTGTGATCCTATTCCACTGTGTCCAAGTCCTTGAATAACAGTTAATATAAAAAGTGAATGGGTCATCTTTTTCCTGCTAACTACTTCTTGTGGTTTTGCCTTGAGACTGGTGGCATGTTATAAAAATAGAGGTGTTTAATATTTTCAGAGGAATTTTGAGCAGGGTGGAAGGGATCTGGCTCATACACAGCAGGCTCAGTTCTGATCTTGTTTCTTGGTACAAATGCAGAGTAATTGATGAAGTTGGTGTCACTGAGAGCAGAATTTGGTTGGCATTACTCAAAGCAGTTTGTATATGGTATAGGTTTGAGTTTCATGACATTCGTATTTGTGAATTTAGATTGAGCCAGAGCTTAGAATCATTTAAATACCTTGCTTTATAAAGTGAATGACACATTCAAGGAAACAAATATATCTGGGGCTTTGATAGTCTTTAGCTCAATTAATCTTTAATGATTTTAACTGGTATGTTAAAAACACCTTATGTGCTTCTTCATTAATTTGCTGTAAATTCATGTTGGTTTTTGTCTTAGTTTTGGCTTTTGCTCAGACCAAAACGTCCTGGAGGCTTGGTGTGGAGATGAGCTATAGACAATGCAGTGGATTTTCATCAGTTGGATAAAGGTAGAGGTCAAAATAAAGATGCCACAATAAACTTACTATGATCATAAACACTAGGGGCCAGTCTCAACTGCCACATCTTGTAAAGCTGTATTTCATCATGATTGCTTTTCTTGAAGCTTCCCGATCTAGTTGGATCAGCCTGGTGGGGGGAAAATAACTGACTCCCCAGATCACTCACACCAAGATAACATTGATCCCAGTTCAGGCTGAGGTAGGACTTTAAGGCAGGGGTCCTACCCCAGGGCCAGATCTGGATGGTGGGGCTCCTTTTGGGCTGGATCTCACCCAGGGCATGAGGTGGCAGCTCCAGCTCCTACCCGGCACACATGGCGGTGGCGGAGACAGCTCTAGCTCCTGCTGTGTGCCAGTGATGTGTATTTCTTGCCAGGGTGGCAGCTCCAGCTCTGGCACAGAGCACGCAGCAATGATGGCTCTGGCTCCAGGTTGGGTATGCAGCAGTGGCAGTGGGGCCAGTGGCCAAGAAACTGGGGCCACTGTGGTTGCAGTTGGGTGAAACCAGCCACAAGGCAATGGGGGCTGTGTCACCTCTTGTTTGCTCTTCTGCTTCTAAGATTGCCTTGTTCACCAGGGATCAAAGGCCCCAGATTCTGTGGCAGGCCTCTCTCTTTCTTCCTTCTTCTCCCTCTCCCTCTCCCCCTCCAACTCCTGGTGACCTAACTGGCCAGGTACAGCACCTTTCAGACTGGATCCAGCCTGCAGAACAGTGTTTATCACCCCTAACTCAGTGTTTATCATCTCATTCAGAAAACAATAACGGGACATTACCAGCTACCTGTTGATTCTGCCTTTGTCCCAACTGCCACAGCACGGACCATAGCCAGCACGTGGTCTGCTAGCTAATGCTGAGAGGTGTCTGTGCAAGGCAGAGGGGAGGGGGGAATCCCTGTTAATCAGGGAGCGATGAGGGGAGGCGGGGGAGCAGAAGCCAGGCAGACGCTTGCAGTCTCTGCCAAGCTGCAGCCACAGAGCAGAGGGGAAGGGTCAGCCCTGCTGTGGAGCAGAGAGCCCTGCCCAGCTCAGAGAGCATGCCAGGATGCTGGGGGAGTCTGTTTTTTCTTAAACCAGCAAGGGGTCTGGGACAGACATTGTATAAACCGGTTTGACTCAGATCAGTTAAATCTGATACTACATTCACCCAGGTTTATCTCAAACCGGTTTCAGCCATTTTCAATCTGGTTTATGTGCATCCATTTTAGAACTGGTTTATGAACATCTGTTCTGTTACAGGTTTAAACCAGTTTCTGATCACTTAAACCAGTTTATGTGTAATGTCTGTCCCTAGCCAACATGTGCAATATCTTGTTTGAATACTAGGGTCTTGTTCACTTAGGGGTAACTGAGGTTATACCAGGCCATTGCAACACTCAATGAAAGGAAAGTTACTTCTAGTGACTCACCACTCAAACATATGCTCATCCACCACTGGCTTTTGGTTAACCATTCCCCTCTGTCAAGAACCTAGTTACCACAAAAACCTGTTTTGAGGACTGTAGAAAACAGAGGACTTTAGAAAATCTTCCTGCTTTGGTGCAAATCTGTGATGACAGACCCTCCCACTGCCCCACTGGTGAAGTTTGTGCACTTGATTGATCTCCAGTTTATTCTGGTTTAAAACAGAATGACCAAGACCACAGGAACCTGTTGTACAAGCCCTTCCAAGCAGACCTGTCACCAGGATGAGGTATTCAGATTCTTGTATTCATTGGGATTGCATTGACTATCTGACAAATCCCCAGAATTGTGTGCTGCTGACTAGGGAGGATGTCCTAAGCCGGGGGGCGGACAACATTTTTGGCAGGCATGCCTCAAATTTAGCCCTGCACCCTGTCTGACTGCCTTTCTAATCACCTTCCCTTGCTTGATCTGCAGCTTTGCTTTCTGCTCCCAGCCCAGCGCACCCTGCTTGATCTGTCACTTTGCTATCTGCTTCCTTCCCTGTGCTCCCTGCTTAATTTGCTGCATTACTTTCTGCTTCCTGCCCTATTTCCTGCTGTGCTGCCTGCCTCTTCCCCTAACTGCCATGTGCCATGCACAGAAGCTGCCCAGGCCACAGGTTGGGCCCCCCTGTCGTAGGTAATGCATTGAGATATCAGGGAGTGGCCCCAGTCTGTTTTCCTCTGGAGAAATCTTGCAGTTGTCCTCCCAGCCCTCAGAGCCAGCGGCAGCACAAACTTTCCCTTCCCCCTCTAATACTTGCACTGGAAGCTAATCTCCCATGAGACCCTTTCACCAATATGACAGTGAAAATTCCACATGTCTGTACGTGTTCAAATTGCCCCCTATTCTTGTGGCACCTAACTGAATAAAATAAATTGTATATTTGGTGACTGTCTGTTTTGTGGGTTTTTTGTGTTTTGTTTTGTTTTTTCTCTGCAAGCCATAAGAATACATTATCAGCAGTATCGGAAACAATATTCACACTGGTTCAAACTTATTACAAACACTGTCTCTTTTCAAAACTTGGGAGAAGGCTGTATTTAACTTGGGTATAGGAAACCTAGTATATATGTTAAAATAATCATGTTGTATCTTTTCAAATCGTTAGGCCTCATGAAAATTATGGTAACTATCTGTAAACATCTGGGAGAGACGAAAAAGTATGCCCTCATGTGGCAAAAGCTTTTTTTCAACATAATAGCAGTCTGTTCTTTTATCTCAAAATTGTTAGATTTGCTGCTTAGCTGCTGATTCCATTGCTTTGTTATCTGATATAGGGCTGGGCTTTGGACAAACTTGTTCTGAAATAACTATATCAATTTGGATTTCTTTGGTTTTCTAGTACAGATCTGTGTGTGAATGCTTGGATTCCAAAAGAAGAGTATCCACCTACAAACGTGTAATGAAATAACAGATGTCAAGTAGAACAGGTTAGGGCTTTTTTTAAAATGAGTACCATTGCTTTACTGAAACAGGTGGCTCTTAAATGGGTGCCTTCCCCTTCATGTTTTAAATCAGACTTCTTTTTTTTTTAGTTCAGTTCTGTTACGAAAAACTTTAAGCTAAGCCAAAATAAATAGCTCCAAAACTGAAATAAATACCCAGAGGCTAAAACTGTTTTTACTAAATCAGTATAAAAAACAAAACCCCTTTTAATTAAGTTGGTGCCACTTTTTCCAATAAGTAGAAGGCCTTAAATTTGCACAGAAATAACTACTGTAGAAAAGCTTGTGGAAATGTACCTGGCTGTATTGTAAATTTTGTATTCTTGACGGGAAGCTATTGGGCTTTAAAATTTTACTGACGTTGTTTAGATGAATGTTTGAAGGATCAAAAAGTTCTAGTCTTTCCCGATATAACACAATTTACTTTTTACTGTAGATTGATTTCTTTTTTTTAATTTCCTGAACTTAAATAGTGAATGTGATTTATAGAAATTACTACTGCCTGATAAGTTATCAGTACTTTAAAAAAATGGTAGAAATGGACTATTGACTTTGATGCAAAGTAGCAGAGGGAGAGAAAAGAGAAAAATTAATAAGCAGGATGTGTTTTTTTGATCAGGAGACTGGGATGCAGTTCAAGTTTGTGGTGGAATCTGGACCATTCCCTTTGTGGGATATATATGGGGAAAGGATAGGAAATCTTGAGATTCTGCTCTTGGTGTTTCCATGGAGTTATTCTTTTATGGACTTGGGGAATATTTCTCCCCTCAGTGGAATGGCCTTGCATTCTGGGGATGAACTCTCAGATCCCTGGAGGTCTAAAGGGCATTGCCAAGACTAAGATGAGGCCTTGAGCTTTCTTTGTATCCCCTTTGCCATGACACCATGCTTCTGATAGGCATGTGCTTCCAGAGTTCTGCCTCTTGGCAACTGCTTCCAGAATTACCCTTGGCCCCCATGAGGCTTTGCTTTGCCTTCTATGATGCAAAATCAATTTAATATTGACTTCCTTGATTGGAAAGGAATCAGCTCTCTGGAAAGCAGCACTGTACCTAGACTCCTGGCAGCCCCAGGCAAACTTTTAGGATTGGGCTTCCCCTTCACCAGAGCTGATGATGATAATAATAATAATTTTCACCATTTTTGGGCCCCCTTTCTGTCCAGGCCCTGGGCGGCCACCCAGTTCACTAATGCCTGTGTCTGGCCCTGCTGGAAAGCGAGGGGTCCATACACTTGTTCCCAATTTTTGTTCTCTCCAGCCAAAGATCTCAACCAACTCACCTGATCTCTGTACAAGGTGAGAGGGGTCCATGTGGAGACTACAGTCCAACGAATCAAAAATCCATTGGTTTCTTGTTCTTCTCTCCCTTGTGAAAGCATTGTGCATAAATCTGAAGGTGGACATTAGTGAACTACATCAAGGGAATAACTTTCATTATGATTTTTTAAACTATTACTATTTGCATATAGGGGGTCAGTGGAATTGACCATGGAAGAGTAATTTAGCTACAGTAGGTGTAAATTAATTTATAGACCTGCAAATAAAAGCACACAAACTGTATCATGTTGCTTCTTCTTGCATATTAGGATTAAGTGTTGCAGCTGTGATTTGAGACAATATAGAAAGTTCTTCTGCAACTGCTTTGTATATTGGGCCTGGTATGGAAGATATGTATTTTCAGGCAAGACCCTACCCAATACCCTTGGGAAAGTAATGCTGACTTAGTGGTAATCATGCTAAAAACACCCATAAAAACACACCTTTTATTGCATTTAACAGCTGGGACATGGATGGTATCAGCACTTTCCAAGATTGGTTTGTCTCGTCTTTGCCATAAACCTTGTGAAATGTAGTTCCTAGTTATACCAGCCCAGGAGTCCCCAGATGGGCCCTCCTGTCCCCTAGAGTAGCAATTAAAAAACCACCTGTACTGATTCAGCAACACTGGCCAGTGCATTGTAGTGGAAGCCACATTTACTGATGCAGGGTAGGTGTGGCTGTGGCTACTCTTTGGGGGTACTATGATAGCAGCCAGGCTCCCCAGAACTAAAGCAGTTCTACCTGCAGGAGGGGTTTGTCTGCTGCCAGTTGCACCAGCACCCCTAATTGGGTGGAAGTAATCATGGTGTGATCCTGAGACAGGGAAAGGATGAGGCCAGCAAAATTAGGATGCTAGATTTAAAAAAGGTGGATTTCATCTGACTCAAGGAGTTAATAGGCATGGTGTCTTGGGAGGATAGACCGAAGGATAAAGACCCAGGAGAACTGGGAACTTCTAAGGGGCACAGTATTGGAAGCCCAACAAGAAACTGCCCTGATATAATGGGAGCACAAGAAGAATGGCAAGAGACCAGTGTGGCTACATAAGGAGCTTCTAAAATGCCTCAAATGTAAAAGGAAAGCATACAGGCAACAGAAGAATGGGCAGGTCATCAAGGAAGTGTATCAGGAAATGACAAGAACCTGCAAAGTAACTACTTGGATGGATGAAGGCAATACTGTGGATATAGTGTATCAGAACTTCAGCAAGGCTTTTGACAAGGTCCTGCACAACCTTCTCATGAACAAATTGGAGAAGGGTGGGCTGGACAAAATTACTACTAAGTGGATAGATAACTGGTATAATAGCCACAAGCAAGGGCTAGTTATTAATGGATCCATGTCAGAATGACAGGAGGTTTCAAGTGAAGTTACATAGGGGTCTGTTCTGGGGTTGGTGCTGCTCAACCTGTTTATTAATATATTTGGATGCTGGCATAGAAAGCTTCTTGAGCAAGTTTTGCAGATGTCCAGGGCTAGCCTTGTGGGTGGGTGACCACTCAGAACGCCATGGTTGGGGGGTGCTGTACACACACGTGCACCTATGTGAACAGCCCATGCTCACAGCAGGACTCTTCCCCCTGCCCTGCCCCACCCTGGCCAACCCCTACCCCAGGCAGGAGGAGCAGGGCCCAGCCTAGCCCACCCTCCGCCTTCAGCTACTGCTCGGGAAGAGCTGGGCTGGGCACGTGCAGGTGGAGTGGCACCTGCTCTAGTGCACTTGCCTTGCTCCTGCACAGCAGCAGTGGTGTTTGCCCATGGGAAAGCACAGCTCCTGATTCAGCCCAGCAGCTCCCCACAGAGCTTGATTTCTGAAACTTACACTAATACAAATACATACTTTAAACTCAAGAAAGGGCAACAAAATACAAGCTACAAAAGGATGTAGGAGTCTTGGTGGGCCACAGACTCAACATGAGCCTAGCATGATGCAGCTACACAAAGGGCAAATGTAGTTTTGTGTTGCATCAATAGAAGCATTAGGTGCAAGACATGGGAGGTGACAGTGCTTTTCTAGTTGGCACAGGTTAGGCCTCATCTAGAGTATTGTGTGCAGTTCTGGGCTGCGTATTTTAAAAAGGATGTGGAGAAGTTAGAGAGGGTCCAGAGGCAGGCAACAGATTTGGGCTAGGAGGGCAAGTCATGAGGAAAGGGTGAAGGAGCTAGGCATGTTCAGCTTGTGGAAAACGTGCTAAAAGAGGGGACATGAAGGGCTGCCATAAAGAAGTGGGAATGCACCTTTTTCTCTTGCTGCAGAGTGGAAGAGACAGACCAATGGCTTGAAGCTGCAGCAAAGTAAGTTTAGATTAGATATCTGGAAAAACTTCTTCACTGTTAGAACAATGAGGTGGTGGAGTAGACTGCCTAGGGAAGTTGTGGACTCTGTCACTGGAGGTATTCAAGAAGAGTTTCAACAGTTACTAACTGGCAGATGATCTAGGTGTAGCAATGCCTGTGTTCCTTTATGGGTATTTCCCATGCTTCTGGGCTTTGCTGGTTGCTCCTGCCCCCACCCTTTCTGCTGCACATGCCAGGGTGTTTTTAAACCTTCCTCAGAGGCATTGGGAGTTGGCTACAGCCAAGGCTGGGGACTTTTGATTGGGATGTGCCAATTAGGCCTGTGCAAAGTGGCTAGTATTCGCTTCAGATTCAGCTGATTCGGGGGACAGTGATTCGAATCACTGTCCCAATTTGATTTGGCCAAATCTGATTCAGAGATTCAGCTGTTGCTGAATCTCTGAATCAGACAGGCCCATCCCCGGCCCGCTCTCCCAGCCTGGCAATATCTGCACCAGCTCCCAGCACTTGTTAAAAAAAAAAATCCCCCGTGCTCACAGGGTGCTGCCAGGTGGGGGGCGATCCCTGCTGCACTCCACTGCCCCACGCTGCATGGGGAGCTCTGCACAAGCCCCCTGACCCCGCCCTTGCTCCCCCAGCGCCCCCACTGGTGCTCCACCCGGGTTGGCTCCAGCTGTTAAAGAATACCAAACCCCACCCCGGACTCGCTGCTTCTGCCAGTTGGGGGCAATCCCTGCTGCCCCCCATTGTCCCACACTACGTGGGGGGCTGTGCACAAGCCCCTGAAGTCTGGAGGCCACTGCAGGAGCGGTCAGTCCTGGGGTTTTTCTCAGCTTTTTTTTTTTCTTAAAGGGCCGGAGCTGGCCTGGGTGGGGCACCCGTGGGGGGGTTGGGGGAGTGAGGGGGGGTGGGTTGTGAGGCTCATGCAGAGCCTGCCGTGAATCATCAAAGCTCTCCGAATCTTTTCAGAGAGCTTTGAATCGATTCAGACCTTTAAATTGGTCCCCTGATTCAATTTGGATTCGGAGATTCAGCCACTGAATCGGGCCGAATCTCCTTTGAATTGAATCACCACCCGCAGCTTTGCACAGCCCTAGTGCCAATGCTCTTGCTGGGACCAAAGCCAGAGGTTCTGGGATAGAGGGCCATGCCCCTCCACTCAGGGTCAGACTGATCACCATATTTGGGGGCAGGAAGGAATTTTACCTCATGGTCAGATTGGTATGGACTGGGAGGGGAAAGTGGGGTGGAGTTGCCTTCCTCTGTAGCAGGGGGTGTGGCCCTCTACAGAGCATCTCTTGAGCATGTATTAATAAGATTTCATTGAAGCAGGGCTGCTGTGGTTCCTCTGCTTTATCTGTGGCAGGTTAGAGTGTTAGGCCTGTGTTGTATCAGGGTTGATAGTAGTCTTATGTAGAGTTTATATTTTGGATTTTGTGGGATAGTTTGGATAATGATGATCTTACTTCTCAGGCAGGAGGTTGGACTAGATGACCTCTGGAGCTCCCTTTCAGCCCTACTTCTTTATGATTCTATGATATCTTACCATGCAGAGCAAGATGGCACAGAGCTGGGAACAGACTGCCATGGCAAGGCATGGCTCTCAGCTTTTGTATCCGTATGCTACCCCACACTGTAGCATGAACACGGTCAAGCCCTGTGTATTGTTGAGACTAGTGGAGGTTTGCGCTGCAGAGAGAAAGACAACAACCGTGTTCCTGAAGGCTCACAAATGAGTATGTAGTGTTTTATTTCAGTTTCTCCTGGGCTATAGATCATGTCCCCAAGATAGCATAGATGCTTATAGCAGTGTAGTCACTCTGGCATAGTGATCCATGTGGGCTTGGTAGACTGCAACATAAAACTTGGTATAGGTGCACCTATACTTCTACTGTTACTCAAGCCACCTAGTGTCAACTACCTTGGGTATGTCTACACTACCCTGCAGACACAGCTGTGCCTGAAACAAGGATGTGCCCTGCTGGGATGCAAACAGCACAGATTAAATGTATAAATTCATGGACTAAATGAAGATCTAACAAAGTAGACTCTTACACTGAAGGTGTGTATGCAACACAATGCAGGCCAGGCAGAGATACCCAAGCTAGGTCATTCAGAGCTGGTTTGGGGACCAGAAGTGGTTTTTCTCATGTTGCTGTGCTTGCTTCCTGGGCAAATTAGCCTGGATGTGAATTGGGGACTTTTAACCCACTACATTTTGTCATGTAGGTATGCTCTAAATGGTGCAATGAACTTCCTAGATTTGTGTGACAAACTTACCCGATTGAGCTCCAGTGCGTTGAGGAGCTTGAGAATCCTCAGTTGTGATTGGTGGAGCCAATCCACCAATCAGGAACAAACTGGGGAAAGTGGGCACCACCCCTTTCCTGAAAGTAGAGGGAGAGGAGCTCCCCTACCGGATTGTGGACTGCAGCATGGCAGGTCCACCAGACTTCAGGGGAAGAGCCCCTGAAGTATATAAAAGGAGAGCGTGCTTGGCATGCTGGGGGCAGATGCAGAAGGGGATGGCGAGGAGAGAGGAACTCCGGAGAAGACCGTCATCGGGATCCTGCCTGAGCCTTGATGGTGTTCAGATCGGTGCATGGTGCTCAGGCTCTGGGAGCCACTCGAGGCGGCTTCAGCCTGGGAACTTGGCAAGCAGCTGGGTGGGTGATATGTGGATCGGCGCAGAGAGCCAGCCCTGGGAGCAGCTTGAGGCTGCTCAGGCTCCACATCATGCTCAGGTTGGCGCAGGGAGAGTCGACCTCGAGAGCAGGTCGAGGCTGTTCAAGTTAGCCTTGGCTCTAGGCCAGGTAACCGGAGCGCCACAGTGTGGCTCAGCATTAAACTAAAAGATTTCCGGTGCCCAGAGCAGGGCCCAGAAAGGGGAAAGACCCTGGCATGAGGCCAGGGAGTCAGAGCCAGTGAGGGCTCGGCTCCCGTAGGAGCGCCCAGTGCAGGGCACCAAGACATCGAGAGGAGCCAGAGGCACTGCTGGAGAGAGGCCCTTGTGGGACTGGCCACCAGGGGATGAGCCTTGTCTGCTTCAGAGCAGGAGCATGAGTTGTTGAGGAGGCGGGCTTGGGAAAGGAGCGGTCAGAGCAGGAGCATGAGTTGTTGAGGAGGCGGGCTTGGGAGAGGAGGGTCTACCACCTCCACCCTCCTCCATTTGGGGGGGCGTGTCCACATCCCAGGGCCCTAAAGGGGAGGGGCTCCAGGAAACCCCCCGTGGGGTGCTGAATGCACCCTATATTTTGTGATTGTTGTTTGCTTTGTACTGTAGATGTTAATATATTTATGGGTACTAGCATGAGTTGTTGAGGAGGCGGGCTTGGGAGAGGAGGGTCTACCACCTCCACCCTCCTCCATTTGGGGGGGCGTGTCCACATCCCAGGGCCCTAAAGGGGAGGGGCTCCAGGAAACCCCCCGTGGGGTGCTGAATGCACCCTATATTTTGTGATTGTTGTTTGCTTTGTACTGTAGATGTTAATATATTTATGGGTACTCCTTAACGGGATTTATATGGGTTTACCTGTTTTCATTACCTATGTATGTGTTTACTGTGTTGATGCCTTGACTTACCTGTTCCAGGGTGTTAATGTTCATCTGTGCAGGGGTGTTAATTATTGCCTATGCTGTGGGTCACCTGTACTGAGTTCCCAGTTACCTGTTCTATGTTTTGCAGTCCTTTGAAGTGGTGCAATGTGTTGATTGCAGGTTATTGTATATGTGTCACATACGAATTCTACTGTAAATATTTACAGTCTCTTATTCGCTTTTATTTTTGTAGAGCAATAAATATGTATATAGTTAAGTGCTTTGTTCCAGCCTGGCTCTATAGAGAAAAGAGGGAACTGCTCCCTGGTGGCAGGCCCCTCTCACAGCACTCTTGCCTGACCACCCCATCTCTTCCACTTGGGGACAGGGCACACCCCTGGGTGTACCTGGGCAGTTTGTATGGATTTCCTCCTTGACTCCTAGTTTTCTCAATCCAGCTTTCTGGTATTCCCCACTGTGGAAGTAAAAAGTGGCCTATGTAACAGGTAGGAAGCCAAAATCCAGCAGGCTGCTTTATTTTCCAATAGCTCTTGCATCAAGGCAAATTTCTGCAGTAATGTGGTATGCAAAGCAACAGCAAGACGGTTCTCTAAGGGGCGTATCCATTTTCCATCATGGGTCAAACACTCCAGGCCCTTCCAGAGTGCTCCTTTTGCCTCTGCACTTCTGAGTGTTTCCAGATCTCCCTTCCATCCAGCTTAGCTTTCTCTCCTCACTCTGAATAACTTGGGTCCCAGTGCTGACACCTTTATTCATATTAGCCAGTACCTTCTTAATGGGTGAAGTGAGGCATTATTCAGTCTGAGTAAGACAGGCCCTGTATTTAAGGGAGCAGTCCAATGCAGTCTGCAAAAGAAGGTGCTGGGGGTTGAGCCAACACTTGGTTAGGTCTCGCCTTGGGTAGTCTGATTCGAAAGGCATTTTTTTTAAGGTAGTGGGAGGTGGGTAGTTCTTTCCCTTCCTCCCAAATGCCATCCCCCCCTTCCTGCTCATGAAAATGTTCCATTCACTTCGGAGACATCCTGGCAGGGGAGCGAGAATGGCCCTGGAGTTGGGGAATTCAGGCTTGTGGCACCCAATGCAATGTGATGTGGTTAAGACTGTGGAATAAATCAGTTCAGTTGTTGACTCTAGTCCAGAATGTGGCATGGCAGCTTGCTAATTAAGTTGTAGCTTCCCATGTGCCTACTGTGCCCTTGATTTATCTGTGGTGGCTGCTGGGCTCCCAAATGGAGTTCATGGTTTTTGGTATTAAATTAGTACAACTAGAAAGGCCTGGGGCTTGCTGCATTGTACTCGGGTACTGTGGGAATGAGGATGATACTGGAACCTTCATAGAGTGGGCTGGCTTCTTTCCCTGGTGCTCCCCTCCCCTGCCACCACCAAGTGCTCTTGTGATATGTGGAGGTGATTGAGCTAGATCTTCCTGAGTATTAATGAAAAGGAGGTACAGTGATAGCATTCTCTGGGAGGGTCTTTTTCTTTGAGGTGGACTTCCCCACCCCTTCTTCTGAAATGGTCCGAACTTGTTATCCTTCCATGCCTGCTGTGAGTGTGAGTCTTTTAAGGGAGATGTTTCAGGGATGATGATTAGGGAGGAAAAAGTATTTCTTTCTATTTTCTGCCCTGCCTAGTTTTTAAACTGGCTATATTTTATGGAGTTGGTGCTTCTACCTCTCTGCTTATGTCTGACAGTGATTATTTATATTTTTTCAATGTGGACATGTTGCCAGCTCTTATAATGTTTGGCTTTTTTTTAAAAAAAGCTTGACTTTGAAAGCTGGATATCTCTAGTTTTTCCCGGTCTCTCCTCATAATGGGGTGGAGGGAGAGATAAAAGCAAAGTTCAGCTCTACAACTATGAAAGCTAGAACAGAAAACACAAAAAGAAGTCCAGATCTGTTTGTTTCAATTTCATAATTTTAACACTAATTTTTAACTTATTTTTTAAGCTGCTCACAGTAGTCTCTTCCATGCACTGAATATCTGAGAGTCTTTTAGAGAAATGTTCAAGTGACTTGCCTGTGAACAAGCCTGTGCCCCTCAGGTCTGTTGATGGCTAGTGCAGCCCTTTTGACCCATGGAAATAAATCAAGATCTCCTTCAAAGAAAGTGAACCTATCAAGTTCACTGGCAAACAATGTGGACTACCCAATCCTCAAAATCAATACAGGACAGACTTTTCTAGCTACTGCCCTGCCTCCTGCCCTCCATTTTAAGGCAAAATCATTGACCAAGTAGCAACAGCCATAGTGCTATCACTGTGGCATCTGCTAACATCCTGTGTGCCTTGCAAATAAATTGCAGAGCAGGTAGGCCTTGAGCCAGCTTGGTAACTTGAAGGCTGTCTCTGCTACTTCCTGATGATCCTGAGTCAGCTGTCAAGGAAACAATCCCTGCTCATTCCCTCTTGCTGGGGTGCCGGGAGACTGTAAATTGGTATGTGTAGCCACCTCTGGAATGGGCCTGTGTGCCCCCTTCTCATCCTATGCTTTGCTTCTCCAGAGGCAGACCTAGTAGTGTACCTTGGATGAACATGACCTAAAAAGACCACTTAGTTTGGCAGTGACTTCCATGCTCGTTTTCCTAGATTTCTCAGTAGCTTTTAATGCTACTGCTAATGTGGGTGGATAGTGGTGTGTTAAAATCGTTTCTGTCATTTCTCCCCAGGAAGCACAGGACAATGGCAATGGGCAGCTTACCTCTCCATCCCCAAAAGGCTTCATCTGTGCAGCCTTTTGAAGACTTCTCTTGGAGACTAATTGGTAGAGAGATGTGAGCTTTTGTAGACAACAACCTACTTTGTCATGCCTCTCTGAACCAGTTAGTCTCTAAGATGCCACCCTGCCTTCTGCCTGACTTTAGACCAACATGACTAACCACCTCTGAGACTTCTTTTGTGTCCCTGAGACCATTGGGAGAGGGGATGAGGTGACATCAGCTTTGCTGAAAACCATATGCTAGTGATTTCCCAGCTGCTTTTTCACTGTTGTAACTGGCGTTACCAGAAGGATCTGCAGTGCCAACGAGAGAGCAGCTGCTGGGTGGAGAACAGTTGGCTCTGTCTAAACCCCAGGAATATGCAAGTGATGCTGGCTAGAAGGGGGGACAGCTTTTGCAGGACTGTCTGGGTCACTCCGTTGAAGGCATCTGCCTTGCTTGTCTGACTGCAGGGATGTGTCTGCCTACCCAAGTTGGCTGTACTGTTTGGCTGGAGCGGGGGAGAATGGATTTGGAGCTTCTTTCCACAACTGGATCAGTTGGGGACAACAGAAGAAG
>NW_005842136.1:1675913-1705773 GCF_000455745.1 Alligator sinensis | reverse complement strand
GAAGGAGGGGGGGGGGGGGGGAGAATGGGTGGGAAGAGGACTGCACACAAAGGGAAAGACGGGTGGGGATTGTCATTTGATTCAGGGACTTAAATTAAGGTCCCTGGCTGCTGCTCCTAATAGGATAAGCATGTGTGACCTCACTACCACATCCCCTCTGAAGTGGCCCCTGCATCCATCCATCTCTCTTCTGGAAGGGCTCTTAAACATATGCTTATCATTAAGCAGGTGAGGAACTCTATTGACTTCTCTAGGACAAAAGTACCTGCCTAAAACTAAGGATGTCCTGAAGGGCCTTTTCTAATACAGTTGTTTTCCTGAATCAGGGTCAAAATGTATGAGGGCCAGAAATGAACTTCTCTTAGATGAGCATGTCCTGTTGTGGAATGAATTCCCAGAGGGATCAGACTTAGGAAGACAGTGAGAAGAACACAAAATACACAAAGGGGCATGAACTTGCAAGACTTTCCTCTTTCAGGAAGCCTTCTCAGGTCAGCTGGATCAATCAGTTTTAGTTTTAAACATGATTACATAAATTCTACCCAAACAGGTTCTTATAACTATGGCAGGGATGCTATCTATTCAGGCCTTTCTTGTTCATGTCTAACTTATCTGTAAAATTCTCACACAAGATGAAGGTGGTCACTGAAGAAAGCCACAGGATGAAATAATCCCTCCTCTGCCTTCCAAAGGGTGTTCAGAAGCTTGGGTGAAAGATGCCATACAAATTGAAAGTGGTGTTGTTTTTAACCTACGCTTACATTTTTTTGCAGTAGTTCTCAACCTTTTTAGACTTATATCAACCCCTCATTTGACTTAAGGCACCCGTCAGAAAATACCACCTTTTAGTTTTCACTCTATTTTTCTTAGTCAAAAAAAAAGAAAGGAAAAAAAAAGCAAGCACTTCTCCTGTTGCAAAGAACTCAAAAGACCACAGCCAGCCAGTCAAAATGTTTTTAACATTATGGCTTCTTTTTTTGAAATCTCTGGGTTTATCTTGTGAATCATGTTTACACATAGCAACGCTAATGTCTTTTGGTACCTTATGGCCAAACTAACTCAAGTCAGGCCTTGAAAGGATCTCAAGGCAGAATTTGAACAGGGTACACTAGAACTACATTCAGGTGCCCAAGTCTACTTAAATGCTTAATGCACTGATTCTCAACCTTTTTAGACTCAAAGCATCCCTCAGAAAATGCCAGCTCTGTCTTTTGACTATATCAAAATAACAGAGCAGTCCTTCTGTTGCAAAGAATTCAGAAAAACTGGAACTAGGGATTTCTAGTTGAAATTTCTGGGTTTATTTTGTGAATCTTATTTGTAAACCTAATGGTGCTAACATTATGCAGGACTCCATATCAACCTTGAAAGGATCCCAAGGCACTCCAGGGTGTTGTGGTACTCTGGTTGAGAATCACAAGCCTCATAAGTGGAATAACTCTTGGCCCAGAGAGCTTGTCAAAGACCTGCATCGCTATCTTAATTTTTACTGATTGGAGGAGATTTGGGGGGGGGGGGGGGGGGGGGGGGGGATGGACGGACACTGAGGCACAAAAAGACAGTGTTACTGTCCTGATATGTGACTTTGGGCAGTCAGTCAGGCTTCAGGAGCCGCAGTTCAGTATGCTGTCTGCTGAGACAAGGAACAAAGGTTGGTTAGACTTCCTAGCTCAGCAATGGCTGCAGCTGCTGCTTTTGGCTAGCCAGTTTTGTCTGCCCCCCCTTTCTTTTATAGCAGAGTTAGGCAACCATTTCTGGCTGTGAGTTGCAATGATGCACCCTAGGTCAAAGGCAGCCAAGTGTGCACTAGGACCTGGTTGCTGCTGGCACTTGTCCCTGCAGTGGCACAGGGAAAGTGCCTGCAGCCAAAGCCCCTTGCTGCTGAAGCTCCACTCCCACAGGCCAGATCCAGTGGTTCCATGGGCCATAGGCTGCCATCCCCTGCTCTACAGCATTTTGCATGTGGTTGCTTGACACCAGCAGCTGTTTTGTTGCATTTCTACCTGTCACATCCCTCCTTTTTATTTTAACCTCTAAGAAACTTGAACACAAAAATGAGCTCTCTTTAAAGTCAAATTCCCTCCTAAGCTCTGTTTTGAACATGTCCATTCAATGATGTCTAAACCATGCTATGCCTAATGAGCAAAACATTACTATCTTCTGGTTCATATTTGTTTTCTCTGTCTCCCAGAGCATTATAGTCACCCAGGGAAAACTGCATGTTCTACTTTGCTGCTGTAAAACTATTATGGGTATGAAAAGTTCCCATTTAATCTGCTCCACACATGGATGTTTCTGGATAAAGTTCAGTAGCCAGATCCACCCCCTCCTTCTGTGTGTGTGTGTGTGTGTGTGTGTGTGTGTACACACATATCAAGTGAAGCAGAAAAATGTCTCCAATTTAAATGCACCGAATGAATAACCAAATAGACCAGATTAATTTTTGTTTAACCCATCTTTGCAAAGAAGCTAGTGGCTAGTTTTGTATGTAGGCTTCTGCCAGTAGTTCATTACCAGCAGGTCTGTAATAAGTTAATGTAGAGATTCCATGGAAATGAGGGTTAATTATAAGCAGAAGGACATTGGCCCACATACAGCTTTAAGCAACAAAAATATCCCAAAGTCTTGTGTTGGATGTGGAATCAATTAAAAAAGGTCTATGACATGTACCAGGATTTCTTAAGATAGTTGTCGTAGTGTAATATTAAAATACAACTAAGAAAATAAGTTGAGAATGGAAGAGTGGGACAAATACATGAGTTTGGTAATAAAACATTGGACTTTGGATGAGGGCCAAGGCAAGGTTTTCAATGGGTTGAAGTTTGGACTAAAGCTGGGCTTGAATTGGTTTTCACTTGCTGTCGGGGAGGTTATAAGTAACGAGCAGAGAGAAGAGGTTGCTTTTAGTTTACCAACTCCCAGCAGTGTGCGCGTTGGCAGCAGTGTTAGGCTGCTAATATGCCATAGTCATTAAACTGACTGATATCAGCATGTGGTACTGCATTCTGCAGATTCAACTCTAAAGCTGAAGCACAAAAATCTTCCCTGATGTTGGCTGGCACAGGCCTTCATTTCTTCCGCCTGCCACATCTGGTCCTAATATAAAATGTCTTACTACTTTTCTTTTCTTGCCACATCCTTAGAAATGGCTCCCTTTTAAAAAACGAGATGCTCCTTTTTCTTTCTTATGTTGGCTGAATAAAGACATTTCAGTACAGAATATGGAAGAATATAGTGTCACTAACTCAAGATGTGTTTTTGCTGTTTATGAATATGAACAGTTAATATTGCTGTCTTCAAGTTTCTTGTGTTTATGGAGAACTCATAATTTGACTAATGCAAGTATTTAGGGGCCCTTCTGGCAGGTTGGATAGGAGTTGCCGTACCATTTATATAACATAATTATGTATATGCATACTTAATACAAGTTCTGGGCATGTACCTGCCAGGTTCACAGGTCCCTAAGCTCTCTCAGGCTTGACCCCTGAAAGCATGCATTTTGGTCCTAGATATCACTTTCATTTTTGCTTGCAGAAGCTGTAGTACAAAGCAAAAAGAGCATGTTGAATAAGTGTTGCAAACTAAACTATGGAATTTGGAAACTGCTATGAAGACCTCGAGTCACCTTCTATAACAGTTCCTGTCTGAAAGGACACCTCATTCTGCTTTTGGTGGTAAACAATGCCCCCTAAACATTAAGTTTTCATTGGAGTCTGAAGGAGTTTTGCTTAAATTTTGATGGCATAGTATGCTCCCAGGAACTCTGCCAGCTTTAACTTCTGGGATTTCCTCCAGGATGTCCTATTTGGGTGGGGAGAACTGTTCCTCTCTCTGTGGAGGGGATGAGTGTTTGGCCATTTCTGAGGGGGTAGAGATTTTTTTCCTCTTTGGGAAATTGTGGAGATCCTGGAAAATTCCCAGAAGGATGGAAAATTTGAACAGAAGTCCAGTGTGGGCTTAAGTTTCCGGTCCTTTGTAGCAACACATTTCCCTTATGGCACCTGCCCCAAAAGTAGCCTGAAAGTACTCTGAAGTCCAGAAGAAATGAAGAGGAGTAACCCTATTGCAGATAGAGGGTAGAATGATCTTACAACAATGTTAGGATGTTGATTACAGTGTATCACCCTAACCAGGGGAAACTTGGGAAACTGAACTGGTTGGTGAGAAATGGGACAGGGACTCTTGTGACCTTTCACTCACTGATTTAGCTGACTTGAGTTAAAGTATTACCAGCAAATGTGGTTGCAATCTTTACACAGCAAACCGGAGGGGCAGAGTGGCATGCTGGGATGAGGCCAGTGTAGCAGGAGATTATTTTTTGCTGCAACCTTTTTTGGATAGAGAAGGGGAAGCATGGGGAGGTGGAAAGGAGGAGGATGCAATAGTGAAGCTGATGATTTAGCAATAGTGACTGTGAGGAAAACAAAGTAAGGAGATTTTGCAGGGGGATTTCATTATGGGGAACTCTGCTGAGTTTCTTGGCATTAGTGCATTTACATGCACAAGAGTTGGCTTTTGCTTTTGCTTTTAATATCAAAATTGGCTTCAGGTGCTGCCTTACTTCATACCGACAAAGGATGCTAGCAGAACAGCTCCCAACTTTTTCTTTTATAATATTAAAATATTCTTTAGTCTGTGAGCAGGCTGCTTCTGTTCTCTGGCTTAACAAAATATTAAGGAGAAAAGATGTATGTAATGTAACAATACCATTCACCCTCAGCAAAGTGATTATTTACAATTAAAATTGTAAGTCCTTGATTCATTCCTGTGTCAGCTGTGATTTAAATAATGAAATCAAATGTAATTTTAATGTTCAGACCTGTTACTTCCTTGTAAGTGTCAGGTGACAGTTCAAGCAGTCCCCTTTGGGTACTTAGCATAACATGCACCAAAATTGCTTGTATTTTTTGATCGTCCGCTTTCCAGGGGTGGGTCATATACAGCACACACCGTTCTCATGACACAGAACTGCTCTTCATAGCTTGTCCTCTGGTGAACTTAGAGCAAGGGAGATTGTGCCCAGCAAAGGACACAAAAGACCAACTAATCTGCAAGGGAGGGAGCGTGTGTGTGTGTCTGTATTGGAGCAGTCTCCTCTATCCTGAACTGGACAGAGTGTAGTTGTTGGAACTTAATCAGAACGGTTGCCAACCGCTGCCATGCAGCGCAGCTTGCAAGATAGATAGTTCTTGTCCCCTGCTTGCTTCACACAGCTGGGCTGTCTCTTGCCTTCTGTGCGCTGCATGTCTGATGCTGCTAAGCATAGTGTACATAGAGTTCTGCGTGTGCATAGAGCGCAGGCACTGTTTTGCTCTTGGAGTTCATTGCAGGCTGTTACAGGGGAGATGCTGTAGGTTTCTCCCAGACATATCACGTCAGTTCTTTTGTTATGGAAAGTTAGATGCTGATGCTCTTACTCCCACTGAATAGTGATTTACTTTAAGGAGTGAGGCTATTGAATTGAATGAAATGGCGTGTGAAACTAGACCACGATAATGTTGTTTCTGCATAAATGTTGTCAGTTTCTGCATAAATGTTCTCCACAATATAGTCAGTGGAGTGGCTATGGCAGTCACTGGTGAATTTAAAAAAAAAAGAAGAAAACTTTTCAAATTGTGTGACTCCCCAACACGCTCTTTCAAATTGCAGAGCTAGAGTCTCAGCTGGTATAAATCAGCAAGATCCCACTGAAGTCAGTGGAGCTCTGCCAGCTCATTCTAGTTGGTACCTAGCTCATGGAGCTCCAGCAATGGGAAATGGAAGAAGATGACAGAGAGTAGTAGTATATTATCTGTTCCATTTTCTCTCAGAGGCGAGACTCTTGGCTGTAGTCTGTTTCCCAGTATCTTCCCTGTTCAAAGCTGGGTCTCATTTAACTTCTAAACCATTTGATTAATTTCCCTTTTTAAATGTACTTTTTTGTTAACATTCAAATAAAAATCTATACGGGTATTTTATTACTATAGTATACCTCTGGGCATCAATTATATTGTAATATTACATTGACTAGTATGTGTTAACAGCTCCTGGCTTCTGGCCTCATGCCTGGTAGCAACACCCTGCATGTGAATTATTAGGTTAGTGTAACAGTTTGCATTCTGCTGTGTGTTTATTGCTTTCTTTTTATTCTCCTTAAAGATGCTGCAGTTATAAAAAGACAGTAATGTGATGCTGCACTTCTTCTTCCATGAAAATATTGATGGCTGTTTGTTTAGGGCTGCATTTTCAAGTCTTGCCAAATTAATTGGTGTGGGACTGTTTGTGGAAGGGCCTTTCCTTGGTACAGTTACTCGTGGCTCTGAGGAGCACTTGAGACAAGTATGTATCTGGTGACACATGGGTGCCTGGGCATTGCCTGCTTTTTCCTATGAATGCTTGGTCCAAGAACCAAAGTCACAGCAAAAGGCCAAGTGCCATCTGCTGCTGGAGGAGTCTCTTATGGAGGGGGTGTATCCTCAGAGAGTCAGACTGTTACGTGCACGGAATCTTTCATTTTTCCTTTGTGTTCCCCTTCCTTTGATTCTGCCAGAGCATGGCATAAAGTAAAGGTCCTCTTCCTACTGCTGTCACATTTCTAATGTAGTGTACATTATAGTTGCAGTTGAGAGGGATAGGACTCTTCACTGTTCTTTATTCATCTGCGAAACAACTGGTGTGTAGGGAGCCGTGGGAGCAGCTGAGAGGCAGCCGCTGCTGTGTGAGGCCCACGCTGCAAGATAGGGGGGAGCGAAGGAGACAGGTGGGAAGTCCCTGTGGTGACCAGATGTTGCAGGGCTTCATTGAAACTCAGATGCCAAACTCCACTGGGACTACTGCTGCCACTTGGAAACTGAGACATTCCCAGTAAACACAGCCACACCCAGAGCAGCATGACCGGGTGTATTTTGGTGGCTGAAACTGGCACATGCTCCTTTCCCAATGAGTCACTCACTGAGTTTCCTGCCAAGCAGCTCCGTGCATAACTCCCCATTCCCGCCCCCTTCCCTCCCTCCCTTTGGTGGTAAATCTACTTGAGTTGAAATTGTTTGGTTACTTCTTCCTCAGTTTGACTCTTCCAACACTTTCTGGTACTGCTGATGTGCTGCGTGGAATATATGTGTGAGAGTGTCGTTTATTTTTATGGAAAAAAATTATCAAATATATCTGCCATTCATAATTCTGATGTTTGTATTATGCTGTAATTACATAGATTTTCATGCAGAGTGTAATTTGAGTTTAATTAAAATGCGTATGCTTTAATCTGGTGGGACTCGAAGGCATAGAATCCTATTTAACTGAAACAGGATGCTTCTCTGAGCAGGGACTTCCTCGTGCACTGTGGGAGAAATTTAAACTGTCCTTGCAAATGTGTTGATAAAATTTGGCTCTGACCCAAATATCAGGGCAGTTTTCTCTGACTATCGGTTTTGGGTTTGTTTTTTTCCTTTGGCCAATTAATTGAGGAATGACCTGGGTATCTCTAGAGCTGAAGTCGCACACCATGACCATATGAGTTTTAGTACCAGCTTCTATAGTACAGGGCACAACTCGGTGTCCATGTATCAGGCACAGAGAGGGACACAGTGTGTCCCACTGTTCATTTAGTGCTACTACAATTTTTTCAGATCTAGCCTTGGTTTTACATTTTCTTTTTTAAATACCCCTAAATTATGGGGGGATGTTCAGAACTAGGGCATAGGTTGAGGTTTATATCTGTTAACTGTATCATCCCCAATAATGATTTATTATTGTACCCACATATGCTCCAAAATGAGAACCCCCCCCCCCGGCATGATGCCACAGCCAGACACCCGGGGAAGCTGCTACACACAGGGGAGGTGATGATTCCTACTTGTTGCTACTATCCTGCAGCTATTTTGGTCCCCCCCTCGCACCCTGTTCAAAGTCAGCTGTCCCAGTCACCCCCTCTTAATTATGCCACTGCCCACCCTGCACCATTTAGTGCTTAGTGCCCTAGAGGAGTCTGGAGAAGGAATGTCCCTTGACGAGACCCAGGGCTAACGCTTAAAGCTCCCTGAGGAATTGGCATGGCCTGTCCATGCCTCCAGACAGTATGGCCAGCTCTTTTGACACACTCAACCCACCTTGGAGGCCAGTGTGGAAGCTGGGGTGAGAATATGGCCCTGCATTCTTCTGTCCTGCTCTGCCCCCCTTTGCAGCATGCTGCACCTCCAGAGGCACTAAGATGGGTCAACTCCTGTGCCTCCCCACGTGCTGGGGACTGCAGTGATGATGCTTGCATGAGGCACTATCCCCTTTAGGACAAGCAACATCTGGTACACACAGAACTCCATGGGAAAGAAGCTTGCCGTTGACCTCTGTAGGGCAGTGGTGCTCAGTGTTTCTGGCTTGTGGGCTGGATGAGCGAGGCACAGCTGATCCATGGGCTGGATCTGGTGCAAGGGGTCAAGTCTGACTCCATAGGCTGGATCTGGCCACAGACCGCCCCCACATGCTGGCCCACTTGGCCCATGGGCCCATAAGCTCCCCACAGGTCCAAAAATTTAGCAACAGAGGAATGGAACAGCATTAATTGCCATGAGGCTCCCAGAGTTGTGGCAATTACTATTGCCACCACTTCCCTTCCCCACCCCACTTCCCCTCGCTCACAAATTTCTAGACCTGTGGGAAGCCTCATGGGCCAGGTGACTCAGCTCTATGAACTGTACTTTGAGCACCACTCATTTAGGAGCAAGAGGCTTTGAATGGTTTGGACTGTATTGTGACCAATAGATGGACCTTCTGTGACATGGCTCTACCAGCTGTAATTGTTCACACAGAAAAGAAAAAGGAAAGTACTTCATGCAATCCAGTGTTTTTGTGCAAAATAAAGAAGTTATGCCATAATTTGGCATTGTTTTGCATTTTATCTGTCTTGCATCTGCTCTGCTTCCATCTCCATGAAGACGGGAGAGGCAGCCAGCTCTCTGCAGACTACCAGCCAGTTCTGTAGGGGTATCAGTTAACAGAGCTGTTTTTATCATCTCTCTCTCTCTTTCACCTACCAGTTTTGTCAGATTGCACCTGATTGACATGTTTTTATCCAGCTGTCTTGCTGCAGGCTTTTAAGATATGTCTTAACTTGCTAATTTCTGTAACGTCTGTTGCTCTGACTACTTCAGTCTTGGAGATTAAATCACAAAGAAAAGCTGGAAACAGTTGATCAAATGCTGAGCAAAATGAACAAGGCTTGTATGATGCCCTGAATGTCATTGCACTCCATTTGCTCTCCTGTGAGGGGAGCAAATTTTGAAGGAAGAAGCACTTCTCTGAAAAATCCCTGCTGTTGGATATGGAGGAGGTCAAACTTTGGTACTGTCAGCAAGTGTTTCCTAGATTTTAACTGCTTTGATTGGGTCTCTGTCTTTCATATACAGGTAGTCCTTGTAACCATTGAGTTACAATGGTTTGCACTGACAATGTTTATAAATTGACACCCTGTTTCAACTTTCTGACGTCTGTTTTGACTTTACAACGCTTGATCCAATGTGATGCCATGCCAGTGAGCAAGTTCGCTGTGTCGCCCATCTCCCTGGAGAACATCTGTCCAAACTTCCTTGGACACTTTCTTTAAGAAAGCAGACAAGACGCCAGAAAAACCTGCAACCAAGACTCCTGAGAAGGCTCCAGCCAAGAGCCCTTCAAAAAGTCCAGCAAAGTCACCTCAAAGAAGTCCTTCCAAATCAATATGATTTCTATTTACAGTATAAATACATTAATGTAGCTATATTACTCATGTATAATTGATCAGGTACAAAATTCTGGGGTATTTTTGGTGAAAATAAGTTCAGGAACCAATCCCCCATTTATAACATTGTTTCTTATAAGAAAATTGGTTCTGAGTTGCAACGTTTTGACTTAAGACATGCTTTTTAGGAACCAATTGTGCCATATGTCCGAGGACTGCCTGTAATTGCAATGCAGAGAATTTGGGGCTATAACAGGGGTGGGCAATTATTTCGGGTGGAGGGCCGCTCACTGAGTTTTGGAAAGCTGTCGAAGGCTGCATGGGTAGCCCTGCCCCTTGACAGGTGCCCCGTCCACTGGTCGCCATCTTGGAACTGGAAGTCCTGCCTGCTGACCTTTGCCACCAGAAGTCCCTCCCCTTGCCCCCAGAAGCACTCTTTCAGCAAGGGGTTTTGCCATCTTGAAACCAGAAAAATACCAAATTATATTCTAAAAAGCAAACATCTAAAATATTAATTAATTTGATTTCAAAAAAGATTTTTGCCCTGGTTTACATGTGTTTGTGTACTGTACAAAGTGATGGCACAATAGCTTAAAATGAAGTCTTACTCTTGTATATTGTGGGGGGTGGGTATAGGTTTGTGGGGGGCTGTGGGTGTGTGGGTATGTGGGGTGAGGGAGCATGTGGGCATGTGTGTGGATATGTGGGGTGTGGGTGGGTATGGGGTTTGTGGAGGAATGTGTGTAGGGGGAGGGTGTCTAGGGTGGGTGAGGGGGTGTGCGTGTATGGCAATGTGAGGGGGGGGTGCATGTGTATGGCGGGGTATCCATGTGGGACTTGCCTTATGAACACACACATACACACTCTGCCCCTGACTGCACGCACACGCTCTGCCCCTGCCTATACATGCACACACTAAACCCTGCCCACCCACCCACACACTCTCTGCTCCTACCTGTGTGCATGCACACACCCCTGTACTGGTGGGGCCCTGTGCTCCCTGGTTGGGCCATGCAGCTGGGAGCCAGGTGGTGCTGGGGCAGGGCTCAATCCCTGGCCTGTGGGCCAGATACAGCCCCCCAGCTGTGGGTCATCTTGTCCACTAGGCTCCCTAAGGATACATGGTGAGCTGTGCAGGGCCATGGCTCTGAGCACTAGATTAGGCATGCAGGTGGTGCAGGGCAATGTGGGGCCCTGATCTGGCCTGCAGACCAGCCTTGCACCAAACATTGAACACCGCTGGTGTAGACTTTGGGACAGCCTGAAGTAGAAGATAGGGTACGGAAGGGCTGGATAACCATGGCAAGCTTTGCAGTTGACAGGAAATACCACAGTACCTTGATGAGGGTGTGTGTGTGTATACACACACACACACACACGTATAGGCATATATGCGCACGTGTGTGTGTGTGTATAGGCATATATGCGCACGTGTGTGTGTGTAGGCATATATATGTATGTACACTTGTGCACATGTGTGTGTATATGTACATACATACGTGTGTGTGATGAAAAGCACCGTGGCCTATTGCTTTATTGGGAGCAAGGATGGAGACAATAGGGTCATCAGGCTGCACACCACTTTCAGGCAGCAGGAGCTTTAGACTGTGCCATTCCTTGATCATACAGGCAGCACCTCTTTGTTATACTTCATGCTTCCTTTCTTCATAAGCAAGATTGGGTACCTCAGTCTAGTACTTTTTAATATATTCATTAATGATTTGGAGGGTAGGATTGAGAGCACACTTAGCAAATTTGCAAGATGGGTGGATTTGCAGATCTGCTAGAGGATAGGGTTAGGATTCAGAATGTCTCCAGTTCACCGGAAAACTGGTCTGAAATTAATCAACTGAAATTAATTAAAAATAAGTGCCAGGTCCTGCACTTAGGACAGAAATGCCACATGCACAGATACTGACTGGGGAATGACTAGCGAGGCTGCTGTACTGCAGGAAAGCATCTGGGAATCATAGTAGACCATGAACTGACTTTGAGCCAATAATGCGCTCATGTTGCGAAACAAGTCAACAGCTGTATCCTTACTTGCAAATCAAGGGAAGTCATGCTTCCACTTTGTTCAGCATTGGTGAGACCTCACTTGAGAACTATGTCCAGTTTTGGGCACTACACTTTAACAAAGACAAGGACAAACTGGAAAGATTCCAGGCAAGAACAACAAAAATGATTAAAGACCTGAGAAACATGACTTATTACAAGGAAAACTTGAAGTAATTGGAATTATTTAGTCTGGAGAAGATGAGCTTGGACAGGGGTTTAATAAGTTTTCAAATACCTGAAGGGTGTTTATAAAACAAGAGAGAGAGAGAAAGACTATTCACTGTGACAACAGGGAAGAGGATGAGGAGTAATGATCTTAAATTGCAGTAAGGGGAAAATAGGTTGAATTTTACTACTATGAATGTAGTTAAGCACTGGAAGAGATTACCTAGCCTATAATGTACAGCTCTACCCTGCCTTCAGACTAATATGGCTAACTATCTCTCTCTATATATGCATGTGACATACAGAGAGATTCATATATAGCATTTGTATATTTATACATACACAACATTCTGTTTGGTTTATTTCATAGTGTATTAGTGTGTGTTTTAAATGTCAAATCTGTTATGGTAGCTCTTTGGGTCAATTAAATTAAGTTTTTCCCCATCAGGACAGTGGGATGGGAATGTGAAAAGGTCCTTTTTTTTTTTTTGAATGGTTAATATTTACGGAGTTTCCAGACAAATGGTAACAGTATTATAAAGGCTGACATTCATTTGCCAAACCTAAGACTTTCCATTTAGACTTTGCTTTTACCCTGGCACCCCTGCTAACAATGCTAATTTCTACTGTTCATGTTGCTCTGCCTAGATTAATGCTTTATTCATTTACTAGTTAAGGCTTGGTTGTGTTTTCAAGGCTATCTGTTCCTGCGGTCATCCTTAGAATTGATGCTTATTCTTCTGGACAAAATGAAAATAATGAACAGGCTATCTGGTGACTTGACCCAGACATTGTCTTTCATTTTATAAATATGTTTTCCTGAAGACCTTATACTTCAAAAAGAATTATTGCTGAACAGCTTTAGACTGGTTTTGAGTCCTTGACATCTATTATTGATCTGATCCGTTTAAATGGCAAACTACTGGTGACACTTTAAGATGGGTACACTAAAGAGCCAGCTTGCAGCTGCAGTCAGCTAAGCACAGTTCCCATTGCTCCGTCCAGAATGAGGCTTCATTTTGGTTCACCTCATAAAGCTCACCAAGTGACCATAATTCTGGTCTAAGTGACTACATTGATGTGTGGCATGCATGCACACACAGCAAGTTTAACCATGAGATGGGGTAACATTTCTTGGAGTGTAGGGTGCGTCTCTTTGGGTTGTGGGCATGAAAGACTATTGGGGAAGGCAGGGAGGTAGGGATATAAAGGTATGGAGGTATAGATAGAAAGCAAGTTAAGACTCTTGAGAGAATTTGAAGTGGATCTCAAATTATGGTTGCAGAGAGCACCTTCAAAATATGAACTGATGCAGAGGCATCTGCCTGTCTTTGCAGTAAGCTTTCCATTCATTTCAACAGATTTTAGCTTAGGTGACAACAGTGATACTTACCATAAGATGCCAGCATTCTTGGCTGTTTCTCTACTTATCCAAGTAAGAAAGAAAGGAAAGGAGTGGTTTTATCATTAAGATGATGGCTTTGATTTCAGTACATCCCTCCCAAAGTGAGAGGATAAAGAAAGCGTAGAAGATGTATTTAATTAATATGTGTAGGCCTTGAATCCTACATTAAACTTGGAGGTGGGGTACCCTTGCTTCACTCTTCTGAAGTGGGACTGAGCTTTCAAAAGTTAGGGAAACAATGTAGTAGAGGACTCTAACTAGTGGAGTCTGCTTTAGTTCCTGGCCAATAACAAGTGAACAATTACTTACATGACAGAACATATTCAGTAGTCTTAGTCTGCATATTTTCTGTGCAGTATGTGGCACTATGATATGTTGTTTTTTTGCTTAGATTTATAGGTCCCATGCTTTCCAAAAGGTTCAGAATGGCTTTCAATAAACAACCAAACAGTTCACGGATAGGATCCCCACACAGCAACCTAAAACTGGAGAACTCCAGTTCCTCCATGCCCCCTTGCTACTGTTTCAGTGGGCACATCTATATGACCACTTTAATATGCAGTAGCCCATTTTACTGTGTATTAGTGGCATGTCAAAAACCATAATAATATACTAATGCGTAGTAAAAATAGTCTACTGTACATTAAGTGTCACTAAAAAACATGTGCTTTCATTACTGCACATTAGGGCAGCCTAATGCACATTTATTTAGAACCTCACGTTAAAGAGTGCCTGTACATGAGCACGGAGGCTGCTTCAATGTGCCCTAATGGAAGAAAGGAAAGGAGTGGTTTTATCATTAAGATGATGGCTTTGATTTCAGTGCATCCCTCCCGAAGTGAGAGGATAAAGAAGGTGTAGATGATGTATTTAATTAATATGTGTAATTACAGCGCATCAGAGCAGACTCCATTTATTGAGTCTGCTGGAGCATGGTAATTACTGCGCTCTAGCAGCCTCCCACGCCTTGTGTATCAGCGTGCCTGCGCTTAAAAATGGCAGTGAGGATGCTTGCACTGAAGCTTATTGAACAAGCTTAAGTTCAAACACCTCTGCTGCCATTTTTAAGCGCAGGGACTCTGAGACATGAGACACTGCAGTGCTCTTGCAGCTGCTCTAAGTAAAGCACCACCTCCCTCCCCCCCGGAGCATGTGTAAAAGTGCCCAGAGGTACTAAATTTAATACGCAGCTGCAAAAGTGCATCATGACTGGAGTATGATCATAGGTTGGTATAGCTTGTTCAGGAAGGATAGGTAGTGGGGGGCGGGGAAAGGAGGTGGTGCCCTATATTTAAAGGAGATGTATGAGTGTTATGAGGTACAGTGTGAAGTGGAAGGTATACCTGTTAAAAACTTCTGGATAAAGGTCATGGGGAGAGCAGCAGGGGGAATGTCATGGTGGACATCTGCTTTGGCCACTAAACCAGGAGGAAAAGGTGGATGAGGCCTTATTTAAAAAAGTGAAGGATGTTTCCAAATTGTAGGGCATAGTTCTTATGGATGACTTAATTGGGACAGCTGCTGCAGGACACACATCAGTGCACATGCAGTCTAGCAAATTCTTGGAGTGTGTTGGGGATAACTTTGGATCCAGAAGGTAGACAGGCCAACTGGGGGGTGGGGGGAAGCTCTTGACTGCTGTTACCAACAAGGAAGAATTGGTTGAGAATGTGAAGGTGGAAGGTAACGTGGGTGAAAGTGACCATGAAATAAGAGTTCAAGATCCTAAGGGAAAAAATGAAGGAGAATAAGGGCATGAGACTTCAGAAAAGTAGACTTTAGCAAACTCAGGGAACTGATAGGCAGGATCTCCTGGGAGGCAATTCTGAGGGAGGAGAAAAGGAGTACAGAAGAGCTGACTGTACTTTAAGGAGGCCTGCTTAAGGGCATAGGAGCAAGGTATCCTGATGTGGCAGAAGAATCAGAACTGCAACAGGAGACCATCCTGGCTAGACTGCAGGTTTTTTTGATGAGTTGAAACTCAAAACGGAATCCCACAAAAAGTGAATATTTGGTTATATTACTAGGTAAAAGGCTAGGAGGCCAAGGCATAATTTGAGATGCAACTGGCAAGGGACGTAAAAGGCAATAAAAGGGATTCTACAAGTATGTTAAGAAGAAGATCAAAGAAACCATAGATCCCTTATGGAATGCAGAAGGCAATCTAATTATGTATGATGCGGAGAAGGCCAAAGTATTTAAAGCCTTTTTTTTTTTTTTTTTAACTTCAGCCTTCACAAATAAGAGCAGCTGGCAACAAAAATAGGGAAGGGGACAAACAGCCTAGAGTAGTAGCAGAACACATTGGGGATTACTTAAAAAAGCTAAGTGCTTTTATATCAGCAGGCTGGATCAGATGCACCCTAGAGTATTGAAGGAATTTGGTGAGGTAATTTTGGAGCCACTGGCTATCCTCTCTGAGAACTCATGAAAGTTGGGTGGGGTCCTGGATGACTGGAAAAAGGCAAATATAGTGCCTATCTTGAAGAAAGAGAAGGAGGGGGGATCTAGGGAATTATAGACCAGTCAGTCTGACCTTGATACCTGGGAAGATCATGGAACAGGCCCTCAAGGAATCTCTAGTATAAAGCACCTAGGTAATCAGGAACAGCCAGCATGGATTCAGCAAGAGCAAGTTATGCCTGACTAACCTGATTTCCTTCTATGATAAGGTGACAGGCTCTGAGCGGTGGATGTGATATACCTGGATTTTAGCAAGGCTTTAGACACCATCTCCCATAACATTCTGATTAACAAACTGACAAACAGGCAAAAATACTGTAAGGTGGATACAAAACTGGTTGGATCATCCTGTTCAATGTCTAGTTGGGAGGAGGTATCAAGTGGGTTCTGTAGGGGTTTGTCTTGGGTCCAGTATTGTTTAATATCTTCATTAATTATTTGGATAACAGGATCAAATGGACACACAACCACTTTGTGGATGACTAGTTGTCTGCAGCTGCAGACACTCTGGAGGGTAGGGCTAGGATCCAGAATGACCTGGATAGGCTGGAAAGATAGTGTACAGTCAACCAGATGAGATTCAACAAGGGGAAGTGCAAAGTCTTGCACTTGGGATGGAATAACTGTATGTACAAATACAGACTAGGGAATGACTAAGTAAATGGCACTACTGCAGAGAAGGACCTGTCGGTTACAGTAGACCATAAGCTAAATATGAGCCAACAGTGTATGGTTGCTGTGAAAAAGGCCAACAGTATACTGGGTTTTATTAACTGGGTTGTATTAAGAGGAGTGTCCCTGGCAAATCAAAGGAAGTGAGTCTTCTGCTGTATTCAGCACTGGAGAGGCCTCACATGGAGAACTATGTCCAGTTTTGGGCCCTACACTTCAAGAAGGATATGGACAAATTTCAAAGGGTCCAGTGCAGAGGGACCAAAAGGATTAGGGCCTGGGAAGCATTACTTATGAGAAAAGCCTGAAATAGTTATCATTATTTTGTCTGGAGAGGAGATGACTGAGTGGAGGATTTGATAAGTCTTCAAATTTCTGATAGGGAGGAGAAAGATGGGCCTTGTCTGTGGCCATAGGGGACAGGACTAGGAGCAATGGCTTCAAGCTGCAACAGGGGAAATTTAGGTTGGAGATTAGGAGGGATTTTCTTACTATGAGGGTGGTCCAGCATTGGAATAGGCCTTCTTAGAGAAGTTGTGGAGTCTCCATCCCTGGAAATTTTCAAGTGTGGGTTAGATTGGATACTTGGCTGGAATGGTATAGTCAGGGATGATCCTGCTGTGAGCTGGGACCTGGACTAGATGCCCTTATGAGGTCCCTTCTAGCCCTACTTTACTATGATCCTGTAAGAATTTTTGGTTTGAAAAGTCTCGTTATACAAGTTGAGCCCAGTAAGGAACAGTTGGGTAGGAGTGTCTGTGGCAGGGCTGTCTGACTTCTATGTGGCCAGAGTCTGCATTACCTATGGGCTTTAGCAGTGGGTGCTGCATGCTGCGCAGGCAACACCAGGGAAAGCCATGGTCCCCTCAGGCCATACACCCTTCACTGCTCCCCCCGCCCCCAGTCCATCTCACTATGACTTCCTCCCACAACACTTTCTTTATGGTTTCCCCCTGCTACATTGTAACTTGTCTTCCCCCCGCCCCCCACACTGTACTGGATACCCCAGGTGCCCCACCACTGCACTTTGTGCCTGCAACACCCCTACCACCTTACTCCCTCCCCATTGCACTATATCTCTGGCCTTTACGCTCTGCTCCTGGGGGCAGAGGTAGGAAGCAGCAGCCAGAGGGAGATGGAGCCTGGAGACTGTCTGCTGTTGCAACTGGAGTGATAAGGGGAGCAGCAGCTGGGTGGGAGCCTGGGGGCCACAACTTTAACCCCTCAAAGGCTGTAAGAGACCTGCGGACTGCCAGTTGGACAGCTCTGATCTAGGACTTTTAATAATGAACATTCATGCTTCCCAAATCCTTGGTCTGTTAAAGTCTTTACAGTTCTCTCCTCTCAGCTTTCAAGGTGAGTGCCAACCTTGTAGGATCAATGAACATACCTGGAGGTTGTGGGCAGCAGCTCTGCCTGTGGTAGAAAACTCCGTATCTGTTTCTGGGTCTACTACAGATGCAGCCTTGATGATCTGTTAAAACTACATCAGTATAGAGTGGTACAGGCCTCTGCCTTGTACCAATTATTTTGGCATAAAAGGACTTATCCTGATGGATCCCTTAATAGAAAGGGATATTTTATATGTCAATTTACCACTAAACTGCTCCCTTATTAGAGCTTCTACTGGTATAACCTATAACTATCTCAGTCAGGGATCAGGCCTACTCACACCCCTAATTGATAGAGCTGTTAGCTGAACTCTGTACTGTGGACCTGGCTTAACCTGCAAAGATATCCTGTCCCTGACTGACTGACCTGTATTGTACAACTTTTGAGAACATGCCTTGCTTAAGGTTGGTGATATCGGTAATAGGCAAACTTTTTTTTTCCTTCCCATGGAAAACAAGAACAAAGTGGCTCTAACGGTCCTCAAACTTTAAAAAAAATAAAGTTTGGGGGTTTATTTTAAAAATATTTTGACTTTTTTACTTGCTTCATTTGCAACCAAGTGCAGAAGCTAGAAGCTGAAGTCCCAAAATATAAGCACTCCTAAGCATGTTGGTAAGAACCTGCTATCTTGGATGGGTAGTTCATTGTGGGGGAAGGGCTGAATGCGTATGTGCTTTACTTTTTTTGTTCCTTTCCCAAAGGCTACCTTGATGCACCGTACAAGCCCAGTCCCTCTGCCTGGGGGACCATATTCTCTGCAATGGGAATTAATTTTCATTGTGTAAAGATGTTGGAGGGTGGGTGAATAGACAGTAAAATGATCACTAGTCAGTGGTGTAAACAAACACTGGAAATTCCTGAAAACCTGTCCTTCATGATGCACAGGAATTGAATATCATGCAGTGAACCGCATTGGGGGGCAGGGGCGTATGTGACTGGAAAGGGGGAGGGTGTGTTTGAATGAGGCCTTAAAAGACAAGGTGATGGTTGTGTATGGATTTAAAAGGCAGTTTGACCTGGTGTCCTTGGCAACATTTTATTTTCCCTCTGTGTGCTCTGTGGCTTGTACGAACTGGCTACTGCCCAAACTCCACCCGAGGGCGGCTGTGTTTTAGCAATACTGTGTTTTTACTGTTAGGTAAATGTATTATTTACAAAATATGCATCTAGAAGCCTAAGCTAGGAGTGGGTCCCATGGTGTTTTTATCATGTCTAACACATAGTAAATCAGTTTCTGTTCTGAAGACCTTTCAGTGAAAATGGGCAAGACAGACAAGAGGCCTGGAGAGAGAGCACACTTAGACTGTTGTCATTAGACTAGTACTGATGTTTTAAAAATAATAAATGGACAGATCATTTAAAACCCTAAACTAGGGCATTTTTTGTCCAATCATCATAGAGTTAACCATGAAAGGATCAGGGTAAAACTCCAGTGATATAACTTACTCTGATGTATTATGTATATGTAGCTTATCCTAGGGTAGCCATTTGCTCAAGGCAAACTGATTGTTATTTGCTTCTCTTGCCACTGAGTGGTGCAGCGTAGTAATAGCTGCCAAGCCTGGGATAACTACATGTCTGTCCACTCCCCACATCCCAGTATAATTTACACTGGTAATTTACATCTGTTTATAATTATTATAAATTATGCTGGTGCAAACATGTTTGGGTATGAAGAGAGGAGTATAATGGCAAGGGAAGGAGGCACAGAGAGGCAAAGAGACTTGCCCAACATTGTGCAGCTGTTACTGGCACCATCCAGCATAGATCCCAGGTTACTGATTTCCCAGTGCAGTATTCTTGTCTAGCAGACCACCATTATATAGTATCCTCCAGGCTGAAAGTCACCATAACAATGATGCAAAGGGTCATTTCAATCAAATTGTTATAGATTTTTTTTCCTCACAGAAACGTATAAAATATTCTCAGAAGTGTCGTAGACTGCACTGCAATGACCACCCTTTTATTTCAATCTGTCTGCTCAATGAGCGAGAGAGAGAAATGATTGTGAAAATTATTCTTGATTGGCTAGTCTCCTGGAATGTTGATTGGCCCTGGCTTTTTCAAATTAGTAGCCTGACAGGAAATGGTGACTGAGTGCTGATGAGATTAACACTTCTTAATCTTGGTAGTAAAAAAACCCACAAAACCAAAACCTGGACCAACTCATCCTTCAGTCTGGTCAGTGACTAATAGGAGTCTTTTATTGCCCTTCCAGTTAAAAAACACTTAGCTGTAACCTTTGCTAACTTGCAGCATGAGTTGACCTGTCCTTCGTAATCGCAGCCTTTGGAAATTGGTAATTAAATTTGGCAATCTACCTCAGCAACTCCAATTGAGATGTTTACAAGTGGGTGTACACAGACCTTCATTTTTTTTTCCCAAAATGAAAGAGATTAACGGAAAATGAATGGAGGCCAATTGTTGAATTAACCAAACACCTGTTTGTGCCAATCACATGGTGTCATAAAAACTTGTAAGCAGATCCGGATGGACTGACTGTGCTGAGAATACCCACCGGGCAGCCTCCTTGTGTGCAGCTACTTGTGCTGTCGTTCGTGCTTGGGCTGTGAGGCTTAGGCACAGGCTGCATTCTGCTCAGGTCATTTGCGGCCATGGTACTGAAATAGCTTTGCTTTCAGTAAATGGATCTAAGTGTGGATTAGGGAAAGGCCTGATCCCAAAGCTCAGATCCAGTTCCTCCCTGCCCCCTGATATGCTGAGGGAAGGCAACATCCACATCTGAACTTTGTGTCTCTGGTCCATCTTTGTGCTTTAAACTAAAGGAAAAAACATTGTTTAATTGTGGTTATACCTGGAGGGCCAGATTTCTCACCGGATGTATATCAGTGAAGTGTTTGTGACTTCAGTAGGATTATGCTGATTTGATAGCAGCTGAGCAGCTGCAGTGTTACCATCACCAAGAATTTAAAAAGTTGAGTCAGGTTCTTCCTTTTTTTTTTTTTTTCCTCTTTCTCCTTCTCTCCCTCTCTGTTTTCCCCTGCCAATCCTTAAATTGCTTTAAGGAAATGAAAGCCTCTTAAGCAAACCACCAAACATAAGATTTGTGATTAATATTAATCAAGAGTCAGCAATGCCAGAACGAGGCCATGATGTACATGTATGGATTCAGGTTCAGCAAGACTCTAAAGTAAAATGAGTCCTGAACTGATTCACAACAATGCATTTTGCAATTCTGACTACAGGGATGTTGTTTTTTTTTTCTGTAGTGAAGTTGAGAAGTGATGAAAAAAACTACATTAAGATTTCACTGCACTAATTCAGGCTAATAGTGCCAAAGTTACTGTTTATGCTTTATACTTTCTTGTTGCAGGCACTTCCTGTTCTGAGACAAATCGATCTTCATGTAGGCTTTCTCTTTTGAGATGCAAGGAAATTTGGGGTAAATGTCCACTAATGTCATAAAACCTTCTGTGTTTTTTCAAAGAACATGAGCCAACAGGTGTAGGCTGATTGTTAGATGAGAATTTAGACTTTTTAAAAACTCATTTTGTTCTGAGAAAGCAAACATTTTTTTTAAATAGCATATTTTAAAAGGGGGTGGTTTATAATTTAGGGCAGTGCCTAAAGTTGTCTGCGGGGGTGGTGGGGGGGAGGGAGGCAGACAACTTTAGGCACTGGACTAGATGGCCAGAGTGCATAGACTGTAGAGTTCAGTGAACCTCACAAAAGGTTCGGGCTTGGATATTTTTGGAGTTCTCCTGCCATATCCTTTGCCCCGCTTTTCCACAGGAAATGCAGTGTGTGTGTGTGTGTGTGTGTGTGTGTGTGTGTGTGTCAGTCAGCATCAAGCCCGTCTCCAGTTTGGGAAACACTGTCTTTAAAGAGACCACCTACATTTTAATTAAATAAGAGCTCTAGAGAAAGTACAGACTAGAACTTTTATATTTAAGGGTCAGCTCCCCACAGTATGTATCTAGTTGTCTGAGCTGGTATAAGGAGCACTTCTAACCATAGGGAAGAGAAAAAGCATTAGCTTATGAGAGCTCGGACAGTAACCTCTGTAAAGCTGCCCCCCCCGCCCCATTACACAAAGGGAAGAGTGCCAGTTAGGTGGTGGTGATGGGGAGGTGATGGTGATGCAAAGGGTGGTGGTGGGGATGAATAGCTGGGAGTTCGAAGAGGCATGGAAAGTAATACGGCTGCGGGAGAGCACCAACTGTTTTATCGAGGGGGCAGAGAGGGAAAGGAGGGGAAGGACCAAAGTTCCTTATGATTCCCTTCACATCAGGAGGGGAGAGGACCATACATGCATCATTCATTTTGGAGGTTTCTCCACATTCCTAAAGAAGAATTGGGACTTAACAAATAAACTGGCAAAAATGTACTTTCCTCTGTCCAGCTACCTAAAGGGTCTTTACTGCTTTGTGTTCTTGTCATTTCACATAAGAAGGAGAGGGTTTGGGGTGGGGGGAGGAGGCTGGAAAACCTAGTAGTTTGGAGTAAAGGCCTCCTTTTCTCACCAACGTACTGAACTGGAACATAAATTATAGGGTATCTGTTTCAGGTCTCTTTCATGACAGTGCTCCCTCAAGAACACCAGAGTAAGATAATCCTCTTGAATTCAGAGGCAGTGTGTTATTAGCAGAAGCACATAGGCTGCACTTTACTGGAGACTGGGCACCCTTGCACTACCGAGTTGTTTTTAGCTAGGGGCCACGTAATCGCTCTTGATTCTAATTGCTTATTCATTATCCAGCACCAGGGTACTCAACTACATTTAATTAGCATTAAGATTATGATTTAAAACCCCCAGAAGCAGGGAAGCTTAGTGCTGAGAATGAAAATTCCCTCTCCCTTTAAATTGTACCATTATCCAGTTATATTATCCTAGTGCCCAGGGGCCTTAGCCAAGTATCAGGATCCTGTCATGTTAGGTACAAACATTAAAATGTCATCTCCATGACATAAGTTCAAACGAGATGCACCATTCTGATCTCTCTCACCCTGTTGCAAATCCAGGATGATGGTGCTGAATTATAGTGGAGTTACGCCTGACTTTCACCAGTTCAAATTTAAAAAAAAATCTGCACCATATTTATCGAGCTAGGTTTCCTCTGTCCATCAGGTGTGCCTTTGTTATGGGCTTAATATTTTTTTATTTTTGTACTTATGAGAATTTATCTGCATATATGAAAAATTCTACACTTACACTTTCCTATTATGGCTTTTTAGGTAAATTTCTTGATTTGTTTTTTTTTAAAAGTACCATATTTACTTGAGCATGAGTTTTTTTCCCCTTATCAGCATAGGGGGGGAAAGCTTCCTGTCTTAGATTCACAGAAAAGGAAACCAAAGACAATGTATTTAATATCATTAAACTGCTGCCAAAAGCAGATGTGCTCAGTAATGTAAACCAACTATGAAGCTGATTTAAATGCAGCCAATGCTAAGCATGACTATAAAATGCATGGTCCATATTGGACAAGCATACTGATGGAACAGTTTTTTGGTGGCACTTCACGTGCAAGCCCCAGGCTCAGCAGCCTCAGATGCCCCCTAATCTTGCTTGCTCCTAGCCAGAAGTCTGAGGAGCATCTAGGGGAAAGTAGTCCCTCAATGCCACAAAATTGATAGGAACTTTTTAATGTGATCCTTGAAAAAGAAAAGAAAAGAGGGGGCTAGGGGGCAGTTGCTCCCCCAGAAGGAAATGAGCATCAGGCCTTGAAGTACAGCAATACCAGACTGGCAGCATAAGTCAGTGCAGCCCATCTGAATAAGATGTATGGTAGTACCCATTGCGCTTAGTCCACTTCCACACTGACTCTTTCATGTCACGGTGAATCATAGTTTCATAGTGGGTAGGGTCGGAAGGGACCTAAGCAGATCATCTAGTCCAAACCCCTGCCATGGGCAGGAAAGAACGCTGGGGTCACATGACCCCGGCTAGGTGTCTATCTAGCCTCCTTTTGAAGACCCCCAGGGTAGGAGCAAGCACCACTTCCCTTGGAAGTTGGTTCCAGATCCTAGCCACCCTGACTGTGAAGTAGTGCCACCTGATGTCTAGCCTGAATCTACTCTCCATCAACTTATGGCCATTATTCCTTGTTACTCCCGGTAGTGCTCGGGGGAACAGGGACTCTCCCATTGCCTGCTGGTCCCCCTTGGTTGGTTTATAGATGGCCACCAGATCCCCCCTCAGCCTTCTCTTGTGGAGGCTGAACAGGTTTAGGTCCCGTAGCCTTCCCTCGTAGGGCCTGCTTTACTGCCCCCTGATTATGCGAGTGGCCCTCCTCTGGAACCTCTCGATGCTGTCCGTATCCCTCCTGAAGTGCGGCACCCAGAACTGGATGCAGTACTCCAACTGCGGCCTGACCAATGTCACATAGAGGGGGAGGATCACCTCCTTGGACCTGCTCGTGATGCATCTATGGATGCATGACAAGGTGTGGTTAGCCTTCCTGACCACGTCCCCACATTGTCAGCCCATGTTCATCTTGGAGTCAATAATGACACCAAGGTCCTTTTCCGCCTCTGTGCTGACAACAAGGGAGTTCCCCAGCCTGTAGGTATGCTGCTGGTTCTTCCTCCCCAGGTGCAGTACCTTGCACTTGTCAGTGTTGAAACCCATCCGATTCTCATCCACCCACCCCTGTAACCTGTCCAGATCTAATTGCAGCCTGTCCCTCTTCTCTAGCGTGCCTACTTCTCCCCACATCTTAGTGTCATTCGCGAATTTGAACTAGGTGCTTTTCACCCCCTTGTCCAAGTCACCGATGAAGGTGTTGAACAGTGTGGGCCTGAGGACCGAGCCCTGAGGGATCCCACTGCCCACATTCCTCCAGGTTGAAAATGACCTGTCCACCACCTCTCTCTGTGTGCGGTCTGCCAGCCAATTAGCGACCCATCTGAACATGTAGGCATTGACACCCCAGTCACCTAATTTTTTAATGAGAATGGGGTGAGAGACAGTGTCGAAGGCCTTCCTAAAGTCATAGTTTCATAGTTGGTAGGGTCAGAAGGGACCTAAGCAGATTGTCAAGTATGACTCCCTGCCATGGGCAGAAAGGATGCTGGGATCCAATGACTCCGGCTAGGTGATTGTCTAGACTCCCTTTGAAGACCCCCAGGGTAGGGGCAAGCACCACCTCCCTTGGAAGTTGGTCCCAGCTCCTAGCCGCCCTGGCCATGAAGTAGTGCCTCCTGATGTCCAGCCTGAATCTACTCTCCGTCAGCTTATGGCCGTTATTCCTTGTAACTCCCGGTAGTGCTTGGGGGAGCAGGGACTCTCCCATTTCCTGCTGGTCCCCCTTGGCAAGTTTGTAGGTGGCCCCCAGATCCCCTCTCAGCCTTCTCTTGTGGAGGCTGAACAGGTTCCGGTCCCGTAGCCTCTCCTCATAGGGCCTACCCTGTTGTCCCCGATCATGCGAGTGGCCCTCTTCTGGATCCTCTCGATGCTATCCACATCCCTCCTGAAGTGCAGCGCCCAGAACTGGATGCAATACTCCAACTGCGGCCTGACCAATGTCACATAGAGGGGGAGGATCACCTCCTTGGACCTCCTCATGATGCATTTGTGGATGCATGACAAGGTGCAGTTAGCCTTCCTGACCTCTTCCCCACATTGGTGGCCCATGTTCATCTTGGAATCAATAGTGACTCCTAGATCCTTTTCTGACTCTGTGCTGACTAGAAGGGGGTTCCCTAGCCTGTAGGTATGCTGCTGGTTCTTCCTCTCCAGGTACAATACCTTGCGCTTGTCCGTACTGAATCCCATCCTATTCTCATCTGCCCACATCTGTAACCTGTCCAGATCTAGTTGTAGCCTGTCCTCTTCTAGCATGCTCACTTCTCCCCACATCTTAGTGTCATCTGTGAACTTGAACACGGTGCTTTTCACCCCCTTGTCCAAGTCACTGATGAAGATATTGAACAGTGAGGGCCCGAGGACCGAGCCCTGGGGGACCCCACTGCCAATGTCTCTCCAGCTCAAAAACTACCCATCCACGACCACTATTTGGGTGTGGCCCTCCAGCCAATTAGCTACTCATCTGACTGTGTAGGTGTTGATACCACAGTTGCCTAATTTTTTAATGAAGATGGGGTGAGAGCCAGTGTTGAAGGCCTTCCTAAAGTCCAGAAAGACTATTTCCACCGTGACACCCGTGTCCAAGGCTTTTGTGACCCGGTCATAGAAGGCCACCAGGTTGGTCTGACAGGACCTGCCTCTAATGAACCCATGTTGGTTGCCCCTAAGCATAATCTCCCCTGCTGGTCCCTTGCAGATGTGCTCCTGGATAATTTTCTCAAAGAGCTTTTCCATATTTTCTCAAAGAGCTTTTCCATATGGTTCCATATGGTTCCATATGGTTTTCCATATGTAGAATCTAAGTACAGGGGTTGTCTTATATTCAGGCCCATTTTATATTCAAATAAATAAGGCAATATTAACCAGATAGGGGACAGAATTCCATTTTTGCCTAGAAGAGAACCAAAGTGTAACTAGCTACCAAACCTAAGTTATGTAGGTGAAGCGTATAAGTAATTCTGGTTTCCCTCTCTGGGTGCATAAGTGACCCCAGTAAAGGAACAAGGAGACAGCTGCACATCTTCAGAGGTTCAGAAGTCAGCAAGATCTGACAGTATGTGGCCTTTCTGTAGAGCAGGACTGAGATTTCTTTAGTTGGCTGGCCTGTCCCTTCACCTGAGAAAGATGTAACACCAAAGCTAGAGCAAATGGGTTACAGGCCCTTTTCATGACCTCAGTTATTTCTTTCACATGAAATTGGTGCAGGACAGAAGTTGTCCTTTTCCCTTAACTCAAGGTCATTGGCAGAGGCCTGTCTATTTGTACAGGTTGCTGTTTGCTTTAGAGTCATACCCTGCTCAAGGGTCTTCCAAACAAGCTAGCCCGCTGTCTGTAGCTCTGCCCCTCTCAGGGTCTACTTGGTAGTTCTTTACCTGAACTGAGTCACTTATCGTCTTTTATAATGACCCAGTTGGTCTCAAGTGTTTCAGATTGGGCAGCCAAAAAATAGAAGTTCTCCAGGTTGAGACCCCATAACAATGATGTGCCCAGAGCTACTCCTAGGGGTGTGCAGGGCCCGGGGCATATCAGCCTGTGCGGGGCGTGGCAAGTGGCCAGAGGAGCAGGAAGTGGGTGGCAAGTGGTTGGAGCGGGTGGGGGCAAGCAGCTGGAGTGGGGGAGAGGGGTGGTGGCAAATGGCCAGACCGGGGGGAGGGAGGGGCGGCGAGCACCTGAAGCATGAAGCCGGCAGCGCAGAGTGCTGGCGCCCTCAGCACATGCTGAGGGAACTGTCTGTGGGGCCTCCCAAAGCATGGGGCCTGGGGCAGTTGCCCCAATTTGCCCCCCGCAAAGAATGCCTCTGGATATGCCCCACCCCAGTTTTCCTATCTACAAAATGTGCTGGTTGTTCTATTTTCCAAGGGTATTTAGGAGACTAAATTGATCACAGGTCCTAAAACACTGTTATGACATGTAGTTGGAAGATGCTCTGGAAGTGCAAAGCATCTATCCAAAAGACATTTGGCTACTAACTTTTGGGTACTGTTTTTCCAATATAGACCTTGATTTTAAGATAAATATTAGTGAAATGGCTAGGAAAATTTTCCTCGTGGTAGAGCTAAAAGTGTACTGGGCCATTTTGGGCTGTAGGCATTGGACATTTTTTTTTTCTGGCATTTCTGATTAAACATGTTTTGCCCAAGATATGGCTCAAGACTGAAGGTGAGGATATAGTGAGGGCTGAAAGGGTCAGAAAGAATGTGAGACAGGATGGAACAGGTAAAAGAAAGCTGAATGAGGAAGGAGTTGAAATTCAGCCTCCAGAGTAGAGGGAAGGGTTGCAAATTTTATTTGACAGGACTCAGTTCTGACCTAGTGGCATCTTAGTAGTTAAAGTACATGAGAGGAGATTGTGGATCCCAAAGGAGGTGGCTAATAGTGAATATCCATTATTGGCCAGTGACAGACCTGGCACTTCCCTCATTGCCATGGTATCTTCTAAGAGTTGCATATGCGAAAAGGGTACAGGAGAAGATCTGCTGTGCTTTCAAAGACTACAAATTAATTTGTGTGTCATCCTGAAAAACGTGCAGTTTAAGTGAAATCAGAGTAGGAAGCAGATAACTCGTTGCATGCCTAGTTCTGGCATACAATAAATATATTGTTTTATTTCAACCATCTATTTGGAGAGTGTTTTACCATACACAGGGCATGAACTAGTGCACAGAGAAATCATACCTTGAACAGATTTGAAAATCATCATATGTCTCTGTGGCAGAGACAGGGTCCCAGCCCCTGCCACACTCCCATGGAAATGGCTGTGCCAGACAGGAACTCACACTCCCATGTGTCTGGCTGCATGGTCTGGCTCCTGCAGTTGATAGAGTGCAGCTACTGGCAATCCCAGGAGTGCAAGAACACGTGCTTCAGGGAATTGGCCCTGATTGGGCCATAACAGGAAGCAGGCAGTTTAAAGGAAGGATGCTGAGGAGAACTCGGCGTTCAGCATCCCCAGTGCGCGAAACACCATAAAGTATCACTAGAGGGGAGAAGCCCTGAAGAAGACTCTATATGCTGGACCCTCATGAGCCACTGCGACCAAGAGGAGCCACAAGCCAGGATCTACCCCACTCACCCTGAAAGATAAGTAGACCTGAGCAGGGGGAGGGACAGTGTGGGTTCTCCATAGAAGCCCCAAGCAGGGACCCAGTAGGGAGCAAACCCGTGGGGTATGGTAGACCAGCTGAGAAGTGAGAGAGAGAGAGAGAGAGAAAGGGAGAGAAAGGAAACTGTTCTGCTGGGAGTAGTGTGGACCTTGAAGGAAACTGAGGCAGCTGGAATACAGAAAAAGGTTATTTGTGTTCTGCTGGTGAAGAGAGAACTGAGCAGAGACCAGAAGCTGCAGCAGAAAAAACCCTGGGAAAAGGGAGAATGAATCTGAGTGTTCTCCTATTTCGATTTATAAAAAGAGAAAGAGTGAACTGAGGGTTAAGGAGAAAAAGCCCTCTCTTCAGTTTAGTTCCTCTGGACAGGTGAAGGATCCTTTGAGAAAAGAGTGGGGGAAGAAAAGGAAACCCCCATTTGAAGATTTCATTTAGAGTTGGGAGAGCAGCTGTACCCAGTTCCCAAAGGACAAAAGGGCAATTAACCAAAGGACAAAGGTCAAGGCTAGTAGCTCTGGGATTAGCTTAGCAAGAAATGTGTATGATTTCACTGAAGTGATTCTTGATTTAATGTTTAGTTACATGGTGTCCAAGACAGCATAGGAGGAAATCGTGACACGGCGTGTTACAAAGTGGAGAGAGGCCAGGATATTCTCCACTCACCATCATCAGAGAATAGTGACTATCAACCTGGGAGGAAAGGGCAAGGTGTAGGGAGGTGGAGCCCTGCAGAAGATCAGCAATCGGGGTGGACTTACCTTCATGTCAAGAAAAGCCATCCTCCTGAATGTCAATTTTCCAACAAGACATAGCAGGTAAATGGGAGAGATGGACAGAGGTCAGTAGAGCCCAACCTGGTTACAGGGTGGAAGGACATGGCTCACTCAGTCTCCATGTGCAATGCATGGAGTCTTTCTCATGCAGTAGAGCTTTTTCAAAATTCTCTACGAAGTGTAGCATACCCTGGAAACCACATGGGAGCCAATGAGGGATTCTCAAAATGCATGTGGGAGGTATTGGGGGGTTCAGGTCGTAGGCCAACAGGCTTAGGAGACTGGAAACATACAGGTGAATACATTAGGATACATACACTTATAGAGTAAACATAACAGGCAGATAGGCATTAAGGTACGTACACTTAGAATAAACATAAGAGGCAGTAAACAGTCACCCAGTGGTAGAAGTCCTTCAGCGGCAGATAACAAAATAACAAGTAGGGACACTAGCAATGTTATATTTACACTGAGGGATCCTTGAGCTCTGCCTGAACTTTAGGGGACTCTCAACCCAACCTCCAATTTTTTTTCCAACTCTACCCCCTGAAAACATGGTTACTGTGCAGCTAGCTCTATGCCTGAATCCCTCCT
>NW_005842136.1:1624880-1675882 GCF_000455745.1 Alligator sinensis | reverse complement strand
GGTCGCCATCCCTCCCCACCCGGGCTCCCCACTCAAGCCCCACCACTCTGGCTCTGTGTGTCAGCCCTGTCACAGCTTCCAGATTTCTCCTGCATGTCTTGCAAGCTGCAGCCTGCCAGGAATAGTGCCACTGCAGTTCCCAAGTCTTTGCTGCTTGTTTTATCAGCTGCAGCTGTACAGGATCAGTCCTGTGGCAGACTCTGTGTTTCTGCTGCAAAGCTCACTGACTGCAGTCTGTTGCTTCCATGTTCTCTCTCTCTCACCCATTGATTCACATGTGCAAGCCCCAGCTTTCCTCTGGCTTTCTTCCCCTTTCCCCAGCAGCCTGCTGGAAAGTAGAGTCTGGCTGCCATTGCAGTCCATTACATCACCCACCTCTTAATTGAATGTACCTCTGCATCCAACCTGATTTACAGGATGTAGTTGCTAAGCCAGCGTTTCTCAACCTGTGTGTTGCGACCCAAAAGTGGGTCACAAGAATATGTGAAAGGGTCGCAAACAAACTTTAAAAATGGATTAGCAAACTTTAAAAAAGGATTTCCTTTAAAGGAAAAAATGTGGGAAACCATGGCTTTTCCTTTGCAAACAGTCAAAGTTCCAGCCTGCAAGGGGCTGCTTGGTGCCCCCCCACCAAGTCCCCACACACCCAATTCCTGCTCCACCCTCTGGGGGGGCTGGGGCCTGGGGGTGGGGGCAGTGGGTCAGGAGTGAAGGGCACTGGGTCGGGCCTGGCCATGAATGTTTACAAATGGGTCCTGGTACAAAAAAGGTTGAGAACCATTGCGCTAAGCCACCTGGGAAGCTCCTCTCCCTCTGTGGCCTGCCTGTGAACTAAAGATTGGGGGTTCCCCTCATCTTGGATTGGTGCTGGATACCCTTAGGTATACTAATCCCTGGTCTCATTTCCTGTATTTGTCTAGCTCACTACTGTTGTCCTTGTTTAGCCCTGGGTTCCACTCTACACCCCTGGGTTTACAGGTACCCCATTGGGCCTATTTGGCACTAAAGTGGCAGCAGTTTTGTTGGTCAGTCCTTGGGAATGTTTGGACAGTGGACAGGTAGGCTTCCCCATATCCCTTGTTGGACCAGGGTTTCTGTTTCTTTGGCACACATATGGTTCTACCCCATTGTACCGTACTACAGACATCCGTCCATTGGGCTGGCTTGCCAGTTCATACAATACTTCAGATAACTTTTTGACAACAGTTTAGTGGCTGCTGAATCTTTTAGATATGTTTTTGGCACTGCCCTGTCTCCTAGTTGGGCTCCATACCCATACCAGGTTCCTCTGTTCATAAATTTGTCCAGTGATCCTGAGGTCATACTGCTCTTTTTGCTTTTGTATGGCTTTAGCCTGATGTTTTTTGACAGCTTGACTAATTTAACTGAGATATCCTGCCACCTTTGTAACATAGTCAGATGGGTTGTTAAATTCCTCCAACACATTTATCCCAGAGAGGGCATCAATGGGGAGGCAGATCTCCTGGCCAAACAACACCGTGTGTGGTGTGTACCCCATAAATGACTGCACACTGCCCTGCATTGTGACATAAGGCAGTACCTCATCCCATGTTGGCTGATTATCATTGATCAGAGAGGACAGTATATCAACCAGTATATCTGCGTGCCGCACACTTCACACAATGCACACCAGTCTTTAACAGACTTCCTCCACCCTAACCAGAAGTACCAAGAGTGGACCTTTCTATGCCTAAAGTGTCCCCTGGGACCATCCTGGAAGTGCATGCACCAGAGCTCCCTGCCTTGTGCTTAGCTCAGGCCACAATGTTTGATACTGCTTCAAACATGGGTGACATTTCCAGCTTCAGGGAATTCCTTACTACTATATTCCTTCCACTCTGTTAGCTTCCCAACATCGACATTTTCCTGTTGTTTCTCAGCCCAATCTGCTAACTCTCCGACTTGTGCCATGAGGTGGTTCAGTCTGCTCTGTCTGCTCCATCAATAGAGGGTGTACACTGGCCACCTCTGCTTTGAGTTCAACCTCCTCTGTGGCAGGCCTATGGGACAAGGTATCAGCGTTTTGGTGTTGCCATCCATGGCGATGCACTAATTCATAGTTGAAGTTGGCCAGTTGTTCCAACTACCTAGCTAATTGTTCCATGGGTTGCTGAACATTGTGGAGCCACTGGAGTGAACTGTTGTCAGTTCTTAACATGAAACATTTTGCAAGAAGAAAATGTCAGAAATGTTTTGTAAAGGTCACTAGTGCAAGCAGTCCTTTTCGCGTGGTGGCATAATTATTTCTGCTTTGTTCAGGGTTTCGGCTTGCATAGACTATTACTTTTTCCTGGTCTTCTTCACCTTGTGACAGAACGGTGCCGATGCCAACATCACTTGCATTGGTTTCCAACAAAAAGGGTAACTGAGAGTTGGGGTACACTAGAATGGGGAATGACAGTAACCACTGCTTTAGCTCAAGGAAGATATCCTGACATTCCTGATTCCTGAAGGCCCGAGGTAAGTAGGGAAGTGGGAGACCTGGTGGAAGAGCAAGCAGGAAGGGGCAATGGGGAAGGTGCTCTCATACTTCCTGAGAAATCAGGGCAATTGTCTAGTTAACTTAGGTGCCTGTACACAAATGCACAGAGCCTGGGAAACAAGCAGGAAGAACTGGAAGTCCTTGCACAGTCATGGAACTATGGCGTGATTGGAATTACAGACACTTGATGGGTGCTCGCATGACTGGAGCACTGTCATGGATGGGTATAAACTGTTCATGAAGTACAGGCAGGGAAGAAGAGGAGGAGGAGTTGCATTTTATGTAACAGAGCCATATGATTGCTCAGAGCTTCAGTAAGAAACAAATAACTAGAGAAGAATATAAGAGTATTGCTCGGGCATGCAGGGATGAAGGCAGGAAGACCAAAGTGCAATTGGGGTTGCAGCTAGCAAGGGATGTGAAGGGTAACAAGAAGGGTTTCTACAAGTATGTTGGTAGCAAAAGGAGGATCAGGGAAAGTGTGGGTCCCTTACTGAATGGGGGAGGCAACCTTGTGCAGAAAAGGCAGACATGCTCAATGCCTTTTTTGCCTCAGTTTTCACAGGCAAGGTCAGCTCCCAGACTACTGCACCAGGCAGCACAGTTTGGGGAGGAGGTGAGCAGCCAACAGTGGTAAAAGAACAGATGAGGGACTACTTCGAAAAGCTGGATGTATACAAGTTCATGGGGCTGGATGGGATGCCCCCAAGGGTGCTGAGGGAGTTGGCTGATGTGATTGTAGAGCCATTGGTCATCATCTTTGAAAACTCATGGCGATCGGGAGAGGTCCCAGATGATTGGAAAAGGGCAAACATAGTGCCCATATTTAAGAAAGGGAAAAAGGAGGATCCAGGGAACTACACACCAGTCAGCCTCACCTCATTCCCTGGAAAAATCATGGAGCAGATCCTCAAGGAATCCGTTTCTAAGCACTTGGAGGACAAAAAGGTGATTAGGAACACTTAGCATGGATTCACCAGGGGCAAGTCCTAACCTGACCAACCTGATGGGCTTCTATGATGAGATGACTGGCTCTGTGGATGCAGGGAGACCGGTGGATGTGGTGTACCTTGATTTTAGTGAGGCTTTTGATATGGTCTCCCACGACATTCTCCCAGGCAAACTAAGGAAGTCTGAACTGAATGAATGGACTGTAAAGTTAATAGAAAACTGGCTGGAGCATCAGGCTTCGAGAGTAGTAATCAATGGCTCCATGTCTAGTGGCTCCATGGCAGCCGATATCAAGTGGAGTGCCCCAGGGGTAGGTCTTGGGGATGGCTTTGCTCAATGTCTTCATCAATGACCTGGAAGGTGGCATAGAGTGCACCCTCAGCAAGTTTGCAGATGACACCAAGCTGGGGGGAGTAGTAGATATGCTGGAGGGTAGGGCTAGGATTCAGAGTGACCTAGACAAATTGGAGAATTGGGCTAAAAGGAATCTCATGAGGTTCAACAAGGACAAGTGCAAAGTCCTGCACTTAGAACAGAACAATCCCATGGACCAGTACAGGCTGGGGGCTGACTGGCTGAGCAGCAGCTCTGCAGAAAAGGATTTGGGGATTACAGGGGACAATAGGCTGAATATGAGCCAGCAGTGTGCCTTTGTTGCCAAGAAGCCTAATGACATGCTGGGCTGAATTGCTAGGTGTGTTGCCAGCGGATCAAGGGAAGTGATTATTCCCTGCTATTCAGCAATGGTGAGGCCACATCTGGAGTACTGTGTTCAGTTTTGGGGCCTCCCACTGCAGAAAGGATGTGGACAAATTGGAGGGAGTCCAGTGGAGGTCAACTAAAATGGTGAGGGGGCTGGGGCTCATGACTTATGAGGAAAGACTGAGGAAAATGGGCTTATTTATAGGCTATAGAAGAGAAGACTGAGAGGGGATTTAATAGCAGCCTTCAACTACTGGAAGTGGGGTTCAAAGGAGGATGGAGCTAGACTGTTCTCAGTGGTGGGAGATGATAGAACAAGGAGCAATGGTCCCAAGTTGCAGCACGGGACGTTTAGGTTAGATATTAGGAAGAATTTTCTTACTACGGGGGTAGTAAAACACTGAAACAGGTTACTCAGAGAGGTGGTGCAATCTCCATCCTTGGAAGTTTTCAAGACTTGGCTGGACAAAGGTTTGGCTGGGATGACCTAGTTGGGGATGGTCCTGCTATGAGCAGGGCCTTGGGTTAGATGACTTCCTGAGGTCCCTTCCAACCCAAATTTTCTATGATTCTATAAAATCTCTTATAGTAGGAGACTAGCCCCAGAAAGCTACATAATTCTTGCAGGATACTGGTCAGGTTTTTAACAGCCTCCACTTTCTCTGGATTTGGGCCTACCCCCTCTATGGAGATCACATGTCTCAAGAAGTGCACTTCCCTATCAGACAACTGGTATTTGCAGGTTTAATTTTTAAACTGGCCTCTCTCAGTCTCTTGAGCACTGTGTCCAACTTCTAGAAGTGTTCCTGGAAAGTTTGGCCTATCACAATGATATCTAAATGCATGAGCCAGGAAGTCCTTTGTAGGTCTGCTAAAATGATATCCGATGAGTCTTTGGGCATTTGTAATCCTGCTTCACTTCAATACTGAGCCCGCGGTAGACTGCCCTAGCCTTTCCAGTGAGTAACAGGCTCAGGAATTTAAGTTTAGTGGCCTCATCCTGTCTATTTAAGTGTACTGCCAGTTCGAACTGGTCATACCAGTCCTCCCACTTCTGGTGTTCTCTGCTAAAGGGTGTGGGGTTAAATGGCAGCCTTGAGGCACGAGGAGAGGGTGGTGCATTTCCCTCCCCTGGGGTGTGTATCTTCCTTACCCAAATATCTGGACAGGGAGACAATTTATACAGGCTCTACATACTACTCTACGCCTTATGGCCTGTGTCCACCGCTGGCACCAATTGTAGCATACGCTGGAAACCACATGGGAACCAATGAGGAATTCTCAAGACTTGTGTGCGAGGTACTGGGGGGTTAGGGTCATAGGCCAACAGGCTTAGGAGGTTGGAAACACACAGGTGAATACATTAGGACACATACACTTAGAATAAACATAAGAGGCAGTTAACAGTCACCCAGTAGTAAAAGTCCTTCAGCAGCAGATAACAAATAGGGACACTATCAATGTGATATTTATGCTGAGGGATCCTTTAGCTCTCCCTCAACTCTGGGGTAGCTCTCAAACCAGCCTCCAATTTCCCCCCTGTCCCCCAAACATCCAGTTACCATGCAGCTGGCTCTACCGGAGCCCTGACTGCTGTGACCCACAGTGTCAGCTCTGCTACACACACAGGCTCCCCACTTGAGTCCTGCCACCCTGGCTCGCTGCATCAGCCCCAGTGCAGCTCCTGGATCTCTCCTGAATGTCTTGCCAGCTGCAGTCTGCCAGGAATAGCAACCACTGTAGTTCCTAAGTCTCTGCTGCTTGTTTCAGCAGCTGCAGCTGTATAGGATCAGTCCCATGACAGCCCCTGCATATCTGCTGCATGACTTGCTGACTGCAGCTCCCTGCTCCCCTGTGTCCCTCTTAACCATTGAGTAGTGCATGCAAACCCCAGCTTTCCCTTGCCTTCTTTCCCTTTCCCCAGCAGCCTTCTGGGAAATAGAGTCCAGCTGCCATTTCAGTCCATTGCAAAAGTGTTTGCAAGTAGATTATGAAAATATATCGACCTTGGGATGATGATTTTGGATTTATGGTTAGAGCACGGAACTGCGAGTCAGGACTGATTGTTCCATCAAATCCTGTAGAATTCAACAGCATTTGCAGGTAAGAAACTTGAAATATGATGTCTAGGCTCCTGGAATCTCTTTTCAGTTCCATTGGTATGACTCTTGAGTCTTGACATATAATGTAGGTGCCTAACCCCTATTGATCTGGACATCTACAATACCTTTTTAGGATTTTTGCCATAGGACCTAAATCTTACAGGTATACCTACAGTGTGGGGTGTAGTGTAGTGTAGGGAGATTTGAGCTAGTTTTTAAGTGAGGTAAGAAGCAGAATAAAGCAGCCTAACCTGGGATCTATGCTACTGCAGCTCAACTACTTCTGATATTCAGGTGAGTTTGTAGAAAACTAGTACCAGTATCTAGTTCCACACTGTAGTGTAGTTCAGAACCCTTATGCTGAGCACCAGTAGTTCCCACCAGTGTGATAACTTGTACCACTGATGATCAATCAGCTCTTCCTGAATTCCCCTCTTGCCAGTCACTTCTGTAATGACTCATGAGCCATGCTGTCATCTCATCAGTGGTTTGAGGACTTGTGACAACAGGTGTTTTTATTATGCAAATCCAACATAAAATTAGGTTTATTTTTAAGAAGCTGTATTTAATATTGTGTGTGGTTTACAGAGGGCTCTTTTGGTACCAAGAATCCCACCCCCTTCCTTTGGCACATGCAACTGCCACAAATGCAGGTGAGTCAGATCTGCAGCTATTACTTATGGTGCAATCATGGTCACATGACAGAAATCCCTACAGAAACAAACACATTCTTATCTTGATAGCTCAAGATAACATGGGGCAAACCTCAGTTCCAATCACCCCTGCAATCTCGGTGATTTCTCAGGTATAATGGAGATTATATCTCAAGATGGGCTCAGAATTGGGGAAGGGAAGGGTTAAATATATTATATTTAGGGATAGTCTGTCATTCTGCACAGCTAGTCTTTTTCATCCACATTGTTACAGTTTTAATTATAAATCTAATCTCTGTTCCTACAATGATGTGGTGAACAGAAAAGGAAAGATTAGCAGAAGGACAGTTGTAGTTAAAAAAAAAAAAAAGCATGGTTTCAAGAACAAAGAGCAGGAAACACGAAGCTTTCTTTTTTTCTGCTTCTTTTATTTTTCTCATCTTAAACACCATCTGTTCACTACTGTTTCTAATCCATGGTAACACTTTCATATTCTCTTTTAGGGCTTTTTTACTGCACAGTACATGGTCTTAGTCAGAATGTGGTCAGTCTCTGTACCAAGGTGTGCACCAAGAGACTTCCCAGGAAACTTTGAGCCAAAGTAGCTAGGGACTGGTTTTGTGCATTGCTGCATCTGGAGGCCAAAGGTAAGATTTTATTTTATGTTATTTATTTTTGTTAAATGAGTGCATCAGTCAGGGAGCTAACATTATTTCAGCCCCTAAATAAATGGTCTGACTTGCAAAAGTAATGAATATCTATGATCTCTTGCTCTCCTCAGGATCCAAGTATAATTTGGCCCAATATTTTATCAGATTTTTACATTTAAGGTGAGTTCATTGAGACCTGTTGGGTCTTCTGCCTTTATTTAAAAAAAAAAACAAAACTAGGCCACTTATTTAGGTACCTAAATATGGATTTAATAACATTGCCCTTGCAGGCTGTATAGTCTTCTCTCATGTAAGAGTTGCACCAGTTGAATTGGGCTTAAACCCCTTTTAAGGTATAACTATGCAAACAAGTTGTCATGGTAAGCCAGGGTGTGAATGTATAGCATGTTAGCTACTTGGCTTGTGTGCGTGCACCCTCCCTGCAAGGTAGGTCATTCTCAGTGAAAGTAGCAGCTATTTTGGAAGTCAAAAGAACTAAATCAAACTAAGCATACTTCAGTTCTGACCAAGAATGGCCTCACAGGGGTTTAATACAGTTAAACTAAATCCACTTAAATTTTAATTTGGATTAAAGATATAGCTATGGGAACAAGTTACCACAAAGCGAGATAAGGTATGAACTTTGCACATCACCCACTCCTTGGTAACTTCCCGTGTGCATGCTCTTTTGTTTGAGGAGTGAACTACCTCACACTTACCATGGGATAAGTGTGTGCATGCATACCGTGGAAATACCCAGGAATAGTTGATGGGATAGCCTATGTGTAAGTGTTCGCAATTGTGGGGGCACAACTCTGTGCCACCACTGCCCTTGCTGCTGCAGGGTGCTGGCTCCAGCCAAGCTGCAGCCCCATGCCCTGCTGTCAACGCAGAAATCTGGGGAGGGGAGAGGGGGCATGTGCCCCCTGTGCCCCACCCCATGCATCACCTATGGTTGATGGTGCTGGAAGTTCACACCCTAGCCTACCTCACAGTAACATGTTCACACAGACAAGCTGTGTGAACATTCAGAGCTTGATCCAAAGTTCCTTGACTTCAGCAGGCTGTGGATGAGGCCAAAAATTCAGACCAGCAGAACAGTATCACAACTGAAGCACAAACTTTCAGCTCCCTTTTGGTGCTTTCTCACTCACCCTTTTAAATCAGCCAGAGGAGTTGAAGCATAGATATATGCTTGTATCATTTTAGGACAGCTGACTGTTTGTCTTGGATATCATGTTCTCACAGCACTGTCAGCCCAGCCCAGTGGAGGGAAGAGACATCCCTTGAAAGCTGGCACTAGTTCTGTTTTTTAACTGGAACGTGTAAGCACTTGTGGGACTTCAAGCAATGTATCGTCCATTTGATGGGCTAGGCGGATGAGTCACAAGCTGTACAGAAGTCAGTTTTCTGCTCCTGCTGCAAAAGCAACATGTGTAGCAGAATTGTCTACTCTTTAAAAGGCAAAACATTTATTCTTGATGGCCTCAGGAGAGTAGTTCTCAATCTCTAATATCTCTTACACTTGACCATAGGCACTGTTTGCATCTGTGAGTGACTCAAATGTAATGGGCTTATAACTGGCTTTCACCCAGTGTGGCTAAGTATAAATAGTCAATAAGCCCAAGGCTGAATCGATTCAGTCTTTGCAGGTTAGTTTAAATTGCAGAGATTAAACTGAGAAACAACTGGACATACATTTACTCTGATTCAGGAAATTCAGCCATATGCCTGTAGTGGCTGAGGCCAGAAGCTGGGGGCAGGGGGGTGTGCTAGAATATGGTTCTCTGGCACTTCCTCTTCCTGCTGCCCCAAGGTCTCTGGGATTTGCAGTCCAGCATCACAGAACCAGGACTCTGCAGGGTTGCTTATCACTTCCTCTCCCTGCTTCCAGATACCTTTGGGATTTGTAGTCTACAGTTGCAGCCAGCAGTAACTTTCAATAAGTTTGGCAAGGCAAGGCAGGGCAGCTCTGTACTCAGGGAATGTGGGGGTTTTACCCCTTACCTGGCCCCAGACCCCAGCCAGGGTTTGCCAGGGGGTAGTTCCTGCCTCTCCCTCCTCCACCCCAATCCTTCTCTGCTGGAGCAGACAGTCTAGCCCAGCCCAGCCCAGCCCAGCCCAGGGCTTGAAAGCATGCTGGGATGCTGGGGGACTGTGATTTAACTTGAACCAGGAAGGGGTCTGGGACAGAAGTTTCATAAACCGGTTTGACCCAAATCAGTTAAATCTGACACTACATTTAAACAGTTTTTTCTTAAACTGGTTTCAGCCATTTTGAAACTGGTTTAAGTACACTGAACTACTGTTATTACAGGTTTAAACTAGTTTCTGATCACTTAAACTGGTTTATGTGTAACTTCTATCCCTAGCCTGTGGGAAGGGCTGCCTGTATGCATGAGATTCTGGTTTTCTTCAGGTTTTTAGGTGTTGTATACCTTCCACAAGTTAGTGTCCTTACAGACTGACCCTATATCCTCCGTCCACTGTAGGACTACAGGGAAAGATTTGGTTTTCCATTGGATACCCCTCCTGCCCTTTGGTGAAAGGCCTAGATGGAGTCACAGTGCATGGCCTGGTATTCTCATTTGATACATTCAGGTGTCACTTGTATGTTCTACAAATAGTGAAGTGCGGTCTGGAGGCCATTTCTCAAATCCCAGGAGCTTTACTTGAGCCTACTTGATCTCTGAAGCTCCATGGATGCAATGGCCATATCTGCCTACAGGAGAAATTAAAGATGTCACTGCGTCCATTGATGCATGTATTTTGCTTTTAGAATCTGTCTAGAGTCTCCAGCCTGTCTGAAGATGCTTACCTTGTACTGAAGTGAAAAACATGCATGGCTTGAGTCTTTGTCCAAGATCACCAGTTCCACCTGGGCACAGGCCAAATGAGATCAGCAGTTCCTGAGGCTTAAGTGGATGTTTTCATTATTAACTCTATAATGCATTACAGCCAGTCATGTTATCTGCAACGTCTGTGGTCCTGGTTTAGTTTGTTCAGCATCTATGTTTAACTTAGTTACCTCAAATCTGTTTCTGGATAAATTTGACATATGGATGTCTTATCCCAGGCATAATTTTTTGATGTATGAAATCAGAAAAATGAATTCAGAAATGGTGAGCTACAGAGAATAGGAAGCAATGGAAGAATTAATAGTCCAGGCTGCTCTCTCTTGATTTCTCAAGGGCTGAATTAGTTATTTGAGTTACAGAGGCCTTTATCGAGAGCAATACCATTGAATTCAGCTAGCCCTTCTCTAGATGTTCACTCACATTACTGTGAGCAGAATTTGGCCCCATATTTTATGACTATTTTAACTGACTTGCTCCCAGAAAGAAAGATGAATTGTAGAGGATGCTTGGGGACCACAGAAACTTTGTACAGATTTTTAGTCGATGACCTAACTAGAACATATCCCAGCGCTGATTCACAGGATGCTTCCTACTGCTTTATTTTGTGTGGAACTCCCTATTGAAACTAAAGGCAATAAATTGTGTACGAGTCAGCAGGATGTGTCCACATGGATATGCCTCATTTACAAGGCGTTGAGGGAGGAGAGAAAGCGATAGATAGGAGCTGAGAGTTGTTCCTCTTTCCTGAAGCAATTTAGCAAAAATTTGTCTGCCAGCTTGTATGAATCATAATTTAAAAAACTGGTTTGTAAAAGAGACTCTTGGAAATTAAAGCATCTCATATGTAAGGATTAATTATTGCAGTTTCCCTACTGCTAGTTTTCCCTATTTGCCTACAGTCTCTGGTATCTCCTGAGGCAGATTTGCTAGTACACAAAATGGGCCAAATTAATCTTTTGTATAAATCCACTTCAGTTCCCTGAAGTTAAAGTTCGGCATGATCACTACTGTTATCAAGGGCTAGTATGGGCCATATCATGCCATCCTCATTTTTATTGAATAGTACTTGTATTATACAAGTTCTGTCAAAGACAGCTTGTGGAGCAAAGTGCCACCCAGTGTCAGGATGTTGCAGACTGGCTCGATGCAAATTGTGTCACTGGACTTCTCTTGCTACACAGGGCTTGTGAAAATGAGGTGCTTAACTCAGTTGGGGCCTTTAGGTATTAGGCTCCTATGTCTTGGAAGTATTAGGATCTAGGAAGCTTTTAGTGTTTTCAGCTCCTGAAGACAAAGTTGAGCAACTTTTGGAATTGGGCCTGGATTTCTCATTCATTAACTGCATTTGTATATTGTAGCATTTGCTTAGGACGGCTGGGGTGTGACAGCTTTGAGAGGAGGCCTTGTGTGGGGGTGTGTGGGTCTTTGTGATGGCAAGAGCAGCAGGGTTATGCTAGTCACTCTACATGTCTGTACTACAACACTTTTAAGTGCTAAAATGTTTTATGATACACTGTGAGTGAAACAAAATAGTGGCTCCTAGTAACTTGTGTAAATTCCAGATGTGACAATCCTACTGGCAAACAGAGCTGTTTATCCCCATGCACGCCTTGCATTGTAATAGCTCCTGCTATTAAAAGCTGGCTGAAAATCTGCCTGCCTGCTGCTAGATGGCTATGTTAGGGAAGAGGAAGAAGGACCCTTGAGTTGCACTTAGAAATTCCAAGTCCTCAGGCAAACTGTCTAGGGCCTTGAGGGATTTTTTTCCCCTTCAGGAATTGGACATCATTCTTTTGGGATAACACAGGATTAGCAAGGGGAAAATTAGTGGCTTAAGTAGAGCTGAATTGCAGCAAAGCTGTGTAATACCTCCCCTGCCCCCCACCTCTTCTTTTTCTCAGTCGGAAGAGGAAAGAGACCATGAGGTTGTGAAAGGGGCAGAATAGGAGGAATATGCAGCTTCCTCCCCTTAGCACCCCTTCATCAAATTCTGCACCCAGCCAGCCCACAACTGCAGAAAGTGTGTGCGTAGTTTGTACAGCCCTGCCTGCTGCCACATGGCAGCACACATGGGAGCCCTTTTCACATTCCCCCCCCCCCCCCCCCCTTTCACAACCCCCGGACCACACCAATGGGACCCCTTTTCCCATCCCCCCCCCCCCTCCCCCTTGAACACACACAGGCACTAGTTTATTGGGGATTAGGTGGAACAGATGCATGTAAGATGCTTACAGCCTTTTCCAGACGTAAGGCCACTTTCCAATCAGCTCAGAGGAAACAGGGTAATGAGATGGAATCCCAGGCACAGAGCAGCAGAGACAACTAGCCTGTTACTGAGATGCTTGGACCACCCCTTTAACTCTCTGCACTCTCAGCACCCCGCCTCTCATTCTCCATTTGCCGTCATGTCTTTTCAAAGCTCTTTTTTTTCTGGAGGCAGCTGATGTCAGCTAGCTACTGCCAAACAGGTCAGGCCACTGCAGCTGAAATTACTTGTGATCCTTAAAAAGGGCAATGCATCAAATGTGTGCCTCTTTAAAAGGCAACATCGCTTGAAGTGGCTACTGAGATGAGTTGCCTATAGCATCCCTTTAGTAGGCTCCACAAGGATTGATAGGTTTTTGGGGTGGGGAGGAAGGAGGAGTTGAGGGAGGCTGTTGGATTTGATTAAAGTTTTGCCTGGGCTCTTGCCATCAGCAGAACTGTTGAACCTTCAGGCTGATGGTAGCACTTGCTGAAGTTCACAATGCACTGGAAACACTGGGACCTTTTTTGTGGGGAAAGATCCCTTACATGCTGATCTCCTTGTGGATTTTTTTTCCTTTTTCCTTTTAATGATGGCCTGGTTAGAAGTATTTTGGCCCTACAGGCACAAGGCTTAGATGAGAGCAAGCTCATTATTGCTGCTTGCTTGTACTCCCGCCTGTTTTGGCCAAGAGGGTCCACTGGAGTTCAGATATCCATTCAGTCTCCTTGCCCCCTCTTCAAAGGTGGGCACTCATAATGTTGCCTGGGAATGATGATAGTGCTTGGGAGAATACTTTAAAAAGCTATTTAAGTGCCTAAAAATAGATTACATCTCTGTAGGGAAGTGTGTGTGTGTGTGTGTGTGTGTGTGTGTGTGTGTGTGTGTGTGTGGAAGGGGAGGATTATACACACTTGTCTCCTACTTGTCTCCTAGCTGTCTAAACACCTTGCAAATTCTGGTCTCCACACTGAGGAACAACCCCATGCCACATCTTTTTTTCATGTAAATGGATGGGCAGTTATTGGATGATAACTGGGGTTTTTTAGGCACTGTGGACCTGGAGCAGATTTGAAGCCACAATTAAGAGCTCCCCTGTTGCATTCATTATTACTGTTTTGCGGGGGAGTGACCTGGACCGGCTCACTGCAGTGTGTTTATTTATTTATTTATTTATTTAATGTCCTGGGGCTTTTTAGCAAAGGACTGTCCTGTCACTAAGGCAGTGTTTCCCCTTGGAAGAAACTTTCCAAATGACAGCTCCATTCAGGAGTAAACAAATAGCAAGAGGCTCACCAGAGGGCAAGCATCACAGCTGCAACTCAGCAGATCAGAGCTAACTGGTTCGAGGAGGAGACTGGCTTTTCCAGGCAAACCTGCTCCTCAGAATAGATTGCTCTTAATCTGTGACATCACTTTGCAGATCCTGGGGTTAACTTTTTCAAGATCTTACATTAGCCCCTTTGCTGTTGCACTTTTTTTTTCATTTCACTTTTAGAAGCCCTTTCTAGAGCTGATCAGAACTTGCCAGTGCATTAAAAAAAAATGAAATGCTTTCAGAAATGTGTCCATTTCAATGACACTTAATGTTGGAGTTTCTCCAAAAGTCAGAGATCTGGTTCTTATCCTCTGTGGTCTACTCGAATATAAACTTAGCAAGTATCCAACATGTCGAGGCAATACTTAGAAATGTCTGTCTTGAGGATATATGGAGCACATTCAGGTTATGCACCAACTAAAACCCTTCAGTCAGCAGATGACAGGACTTGGGTTAGATAGCAATGCATTCTGAAATAGTCGTAGCACTGGAAATGTGAATGATTCCTTTTTGGGTTCACAAACCACATCATCTTAAACATTTATGTATAATGCCCATCCCCAGGGTGTTTAGATTGGTAATTTTTACATCATATAGGAGCAGTTGGGGGAGGGTAAGGAGTGGCAGCCAGATGGAAACTGTGGGCTGCATGCTAACCTTTTGGTGGACCTCATGTGGTTTGTGGGTGCTGTCAGTTGGACAGCTCTGATCTATGAAACCTTGAATTGCCATTGGCTTGCTTAAATATGAGATTTTTAAGATTCTCTTATTTCCCTTCTGGGGTTCTTATTTTCATAGTTATGGAGAATATGGAGTGTGTGTAGGGGGAGAAGGAGGTTGTGGGGGGTGTCATATTGTGGGGTGTTTGGTTGGTTGTTTTTCTCTTAAATGAGGGCTTGAAGTCTTATGTAGTCACATGACTCCAGGAGCTGGGATTTTAAGAAAAACATCAAATAGCATGACACTAATGATAAAACCATGAGGAACTGGCAAAACCCTGGTGGTCTGTGATGAACTAGTAGAAGAGTGCGGCTGGCTTCTACCCTCCATACGTCCACAGGACTTGGTTGAAAATGCTGCTAGGACCACTCCCATGGATGTACTGTGACATTCTTCCATCCAAGAGTGTGATATGGGACTGCAACCTACTAGGAGCACAAACTGAGTGTGTATAGTAGTTAGCACGTTAGGGCAGGGTACAGATATTATACTTTTACCAGTTTAAGTGTTCAGAAACTAGTCTATCCCCAGAACAGAAGTTCGGCGCACATAGACTGGTTTAAAAATGGCGGAATCCAGTCTAAGATTTGCACCCCCCAACCAAGGGGCGAATGCGTGTTCTGTTTGCTACTGATCAAAACTACTCCACTTACAGAAAACCGTGTAACTTGGATCAATTCTGCCTGGGGCTTTTTGAATGCCTGTACCTAGCTTAAGGTACCTGTTCTGCCTATGGGTGTTATCATGGTACATGTTATAGACACAATCACAGTGTGGCCAAGGGTCTGTATATCCAATGGGCACAATGGGTGGGCAGGGATGCATGTTGTACCTTCCTTAGCCACCTTCCAAGGCATTAATAAGTTATCCTACTGAGAGCATACCCCTAAATTCCCCTGCACAGACATACTGATGGTTACCTGGGCACCCAATGTCACTGCTGCTGTAACTCTGCATTTTTTAGTGTTGATTCTTCATGGTCCTAGCAAGAATCTTGGCTTTTGCTGTCCTCCATTGTTGCGGGGTAACTCATTTACCTGGTTTTCCACTTTCTTGCATCCAGTAAAAATGAAATCCTCAAAACCTTAAAAGTAGTACAAAAATAAATATCCAGAGCAGAGACAAGGCAAAGGATGATTTAAAAGAATAAATATGGGTGATGCATGTTAAATATGTACCCTCTCAGTTGCTACTCCGCATTTTTTCCCGTTGGTCAAATATACAGGGTTGGAAAGTAAACACACAAACTAAATATAAATACAAGCAACGCTGAAGCCAAAGCCAAGCTAAAACAGTCTTCTAGTGCCATTCATGGAAAAAAAACTCCATGGTCAGTGTTCCTTTAAGTTAGAAAGCATGAACCAGGCACAATTTAATATTAAAAATCAGACCAGTCTGTGCCTATGGCCCAATACATGTTAATTTAAGTTGGATTATGCAGATGGCTATTGCTAAGTAGCGATTTGACCAGTTTGGTTTAGACAACTAATTTTAAAGCGGGTGGCAGAGAGGTTAAGGCATCCCACAAGTTAGATGCCTGTCTATTCAGGCTGGGAAGTTAGAAACAGATGGATGTGATACTAGACACATCCGTCTCTTGTATGCCATGGACTAGCACACTTAAACATACCAAATGGGCCACTACGCTTAAGAAGACAGTTGACCTTTTTGAGACTAGACTAATCTTGCAGTCATCACCATGGGATCTGAGCAGCTGATATCTGACTTCTTTCCCCTCCCTCTGTCACCACTCCCTTTTAGTTTCTGAAATAACAAGCTGCTCAAAACTACCAAAGCAAAGCATTTGGTAACAGGAGTGCACAGCAGGCCCGTAGGACCTCACTGTTCAGTGCCCCACCTCTTGTGCAATCGGACCCACTGGGCCAAAGTGGGCGTACCAGGCTACTCTGAGAATGGTCTGACGTCAATAATGAGACTGAAGCACATGTTTCCTTGCTGAGTCAGGGCTAACTTTTCAAAGCCTCTCCTGAGGAATGGGACCAGACTTGTGTCCGTCTCCAGGTGAATGCTTCATGATTCCCATTCATAGTCAGGTAGCAACCTGTATCTGAGCAGGGAAGCTAGAGCATACCTCTGTGTTATAGTGTTATTTCCACATCACTGAAAGGTATGTATGTCAGTAAAGATGCTCGCTTTTGCCTTTTTCTGTACAGCCTTTTAGTTGTGATGGAGCATTGTTTCTAAGGTAGCACAGTCACATGCTTTAAAGTGACAGTAATTCCTTCCTTGATGAGGAGATACCCTAGGTGACTGCCAGCAGTAGGTCTTTCCTGTTTTTAAGTGTCATGACTGAGTAGGTCAGATGCATGAAAAATGAATGCCGTGGAAGAACTGCCATGTTTTTTCAGTGAATGCTTTTTAGAATGAGGATTATTGAGGCATGAGAGAGTCGGGCTCTGTATATTATTAAAGGTTAACTTAGGATCAACCTGATATGAAGCATGAATAGGCTAAGATCGTTACAGGTACAGTAAAGGTGCTTTTCTATTTCTGCAGCACGCTTTTTACCCCTGCATTTTCCTGCCCACCTTATTCTCATCCAGGCATTGGAACTCCTCCATCCATTCCGCCCACCCATTGATTGCTTATCTGCTTTCCCACAAGTACATTCCCACTTTCTCCTTCCTTCACATTCCTCTTGGTCATGATGCTTATGTAAACCTGCCCTCTGCAGGTGGTAAAATGAGATGATCCTAATTAGCTCAGAATGGCACACATGGTTAGTCTGGGCTCAAACAGCCTATTATTTTTTGTTAGTCTCTCATCCAACTCTCTTATTTGTTTCACCCACTTGTTATGTCTTTGGGCTTTTCCATTTTAGAAGGTAAGTTTGCTGGGCAGAGATATTCTGTCATATGTCAATACAGCACTTAGAGCCACGGGTATCCTGAGCTGGTTGAGGCCTCTCTGCATGGCTGTTCTAATGATGGTTATGCTTTTCTCACATGGTTATTTTAGAGGGAAGTAAACTTCTACTCATCTGCCTAGACTAAGGAGTTAACAAAGTTTCATGATGTTATGCTAAACACTGAGAGATTGCAAACCCCTGTGGGAACTTCTGGGGGCCATTTTTTGTTAAGTCACTGTTAGGAAAGTAAAGAAGCGTTATTCACATCTTTTGAATATTGTCTGTGTTTGGGACATCAAATGGCAAAGAGTGTTTAGAAAAGTGTTTGGTGTCCCTGTTGCTTGGGAATGCACAGTTCAGTTTGGGGTGAAAGGGAGAGAGAGGTTTCCAATCCTCAGTCTTTTAGACCATTAGCAGCTGGATTTAGTCATGTGACCTACAGTAGGCGACTCAACTATTTTGTTGCAGGCTCATGAAGGCTAGGAATGGATTTTGCACTTATCCCTGGATAATTTGTGCCTGTGTTTGTTGCAGAACAAAAATATCCTGGGATTGTCATGTACACACATCACCCTTCTAATCAGGATTTAGTGAGTGGCTGAATCCAGGTGCTGCTTTTCTGCCATTGATACAATGATACTGTCCTGGGATACCTGCACAGATATGCTTTGCAAGATCCTGGGATAAACTGTTACTACCTCTTACCCAGGAAACCTTTTAAAGTATTTATTCCAGGACAAGAGACATGGACATCTGTATGACTGTACTGTATCCTAGGAAAAAAAATGGTTTATCCCCTAATAAATGCTATGTTTGTTTGCAGCTGCAGTCAAAAAGTGAAGGGGAGAGTGGGAGAAGTGGAAGCATTTCAGTCCTCTTCTCTTTTTGGTCTTTTCTTATCTTGCTGCTGCCTTTCCTCCCCTGCTGTGACTGCTTTGCTTCTTGGCAGAACAGTTTTCACTGCAAGTTTTTGTGACTCTTTTAGAAGAAGTTTCCTAGGAAGAGAGTTTGCAAAGGAAGAATGCAGACCATTGGGGATCTGGTGGGATTCAGTGCTGGGGGAAAGCATAGAAGAGCTAAAAATGTAAGCCGTTGTCAAGTAATGGGTTAGCAGGGAGAGGCGGGGGCGGCGATGGAATATTTGGATGTGAAGGATAGAGCCAGATGCTGGCCTTCCCTGGAGGCAGATGTGTAGCAGCTACAGTGCACATCCTCCCTGCCCCACCCCAAGCCAGTAGAGACCATTCCACATGTGTGAGTAATTTTTTTTTTATATTTTTGCAGGGGACAGGAATATAAAGCTGGTGAAGAAGCAGAGGATGGGGAACAGGCTGTGGCTATGGCATGCTAAACTGAGGAGGGAGACTGGCAGCTGTGGGGAGATTCTTAGGCTGCTGGTCTGAATTCCTGATGGCTTGGGTTTGACTTTCCGGCAGAGCTTTCGCCTCCTAGGTAATCACCTCACAAACAGGTTGACTCTGCAAGGTACTGAGTTCTTTGACCTCAGTGCAGCACATGACTTTCAGCACATGACTAGCCTTCCTGATTTTGCTGGCTCTCTGCTACTATCACATCCTTGAATGATTGATTGGAAACTGCTCTCTCCATTTAATATGCTGCTCTGTGCATATCCTTTCGCAGCATCTGATGAAGTGAGCCTTGGCTCACAAAAGCTTATGGTATACACTTCTGATTTAGTCTATAAAGTGCAAATCTACCCTGCCTTCTGCCTGAGTTTAGGCTAACACAGCTAACTACCTCTCTCTGCTCACTGGACTGGGACCAGAGTGCACAGCACCCTACAGAATGTGTCCCTGATAGAAGCCAGGAGGAATTTGGGGAATCAGCTGAGTGACTGTCACTTCAGCATTGTTCCCCTTGGACTGCAGCTGTCATGGGAGGGTACCTCCGTTCACAAAGGAATCTAGCAGGAGACCAAGTTGGTGGTGGTGGGAGGGCTAATTAGAAGTAATCAGATGAATTACAAGAAAAATATAGGCTAAATATGTGGGAGAGATGTTTTATTATTTATATGTTTGAAAGCAAAGTATTTATTTACTGAAGCAATCCGTGTTTAGTTCTGAAGGATGACTAAATTATTGGAAACCAGTCCTAATTAAGTAAAGAGGAAATCTGCTGAATAAATGAATCCTTGTGAATTATTAACTGTAGTCTAGAAAACATGTGCTCCTTCATTGGCCACTTACAGCTGAGCTGAACTGAAACTTCCCAAGGTGAAGGGCTTGTATATTAACTTATAGTGCCATCTAGCCCCCTTTCAAAGATATAAAACCTTTTTGGGGTTTTTTTGTTTGTTTGTTTGTTTGTTTTTTTTGCATGAAATTTAAAACCTGAGTCATTTTGAGTGTGGTCCACAACTCAGACCAAATATGTTTGTGGACATACATGTGCTGAAGAACTATAATATTAGTAATACTGTTTTCAGTGCTATTCTCAGTGGTGGGAGATGACAGAACAAGGAGCAGCGGTTTCAAGTTGCAGCAAGGGAAGTTTAGGTTGGATATTAGGAAAAGCTTTCTCACAAGGAGAAAGCACTGAAACAGGCTTCTCAGAGAGGTTGTGGAATCTCCATCCTTAGAGGTTTTTAAGGCCTGGCTAGTCAAAGGGGGTTGGAATAGATGATTTCCTGAGGTCTCTTTCAATCCTAATTTTCTACAGTTCTATGAATACAGTGTTTGTGTGTGTGTAAAATGATGATAAAAGTTGTATGCATCCAGCTTCTGTATGTTATTGTTTAAATGGCTAAATGGAAGCTATCATGCTGGGGAAGTTATGTACCTCCACAGTTGTTCTAGGCAGGAATGGTAGCATTCCCGTTCTAAGACCCTATTTTCAGTTGCTTATAAATTTACTAGAGTGTAACCACTTGAAATGAAATGCTTTATGTTGTTTGTCTGCCTCAGGCTGAGGCTTTTTTAAATTCCACAGAAAAAAATTAATCCGTTTCTGAGGGTGAGAGTAGGGTTTTGTATGTTTTGCCTGTGTTAAAATTTCTTAAAAACCTGTCATTGAGATGCTGTAGGGCCATTGTGCTTTGGAGCATCATGCACCTTGCCAAAGGAGAAGGGGTTTGCCCTTCTGCAGAGGATGTCTTTTTATTTTGCTGTTCCTACAAAAAGCTCACCCAAACTGGGCCCAGCTTAAAAGCCTTTGAAAACTCTGAGGCCATCCTTAATCAGTTGGGAGCCCTTTAGCAGTAGTGTAGGGAGAGTGGGCATCTGCTCCGGGCACTGCTGAAGGGGAGGGGCACCAGAAGGATGGGCTTGGGGATGCATTTCTCTTCTGTTCCCCACTTGGTGCACTTCTGGCTGCACATTGCAATGACATGGGCAGTGTGTGTCACAGAGTGCAAGGTGTTCTGGGAATCATAGTTTCATAGAGCAGCAGCAGGGTTCACTTTTACCCCATGTTTTTGCTGCTGGAATCAGCAGTTATTTGGTCATTTGCTTTAGTGGCCAAAAAATGGAGTGCAAGTTTCTTCTCAGCAGCAGCGAACTCCACTGTGCCACTGGAGATCTGCAATTCCCAGAACATCTTGCATTCTGTAACACAGACTGCCCCCTGGTGCTGCTCTTTGTGTTGTCTTGTGGGGAGGCGTGAGACACATCGGCCCCAGGTTACTTATTTGTGCACTATGCTTCTGGTCTTCTATTAAATTCTCTGAAGATTTCATTTGTAATGAGCAAGCTTCAGCCCAAGGTTGTAGGGTCTGAGCAGGAATTTCTCTGTCGTTGTTTGCAACCATTGTAGGCCAGGTGAGGGTCTTGAAGAACAAGATACCTCACACTTATCAAGGGGTAAGACTGCAGGCAGAGAGTTAGGGCCAAGTAGCTATGGTGCTTTAAATTTACACCCTAGCTCACTTTGTAGTAACTTGTTTGTGTAACTGTACCCTAAAACAAGGGAACTCCTCGCTCCTGTTTTTCCTGAATACTAGCACAAGAGAACAATGTGAGTTAAATGCTCTAAGGATAGGGACAGAAATTACACATAAACCAATATAAGTGATCAGAAACTAGTTCAAATCTGTAACACAACAGAAGTTCACTGCACATAAACTGCTTTCAAAATGGCTGAAACTGGCTTCAGATAAACCTGGATGGATGTAGTATCAGACTTAACTGATTTAGGTCAGATCGGTGTATTGAACTTCTGTCCCAGATCCCCTCCAGTTTCAAGTTAACTCATAGTCCCCTAGCATCCCAGGATGCTTTGCACCTCCCCTGCAAACCCCCCGCCCACAGGTGGGTGGGCTAGCTTTGGCTCAAGATGTCTGCTCAGCCAAGCACAGAGGTGTGCTCTAGCACTCGCTCCAGCTTCTGGCCTGAGCCACTGCAGGCATGTTGCTGCATTTCCGTAATCAAAAGTGCACGTCTGTTTTACTTGCTTATCGGTTCAATCTACGCAGCTTAGATTAAACTGCAAAGATTCAGCCTTGGATTTTTTTATTGTCTGTTCTTAGCATAAGAGAATACATCTCGACCTGGGAACAGTGGTAGAAAGAGCAGATTGGGACAAGGACTTTGGGAGGGGTTGGCATTGAGTGAGACAGGAACTAGCCTGAAAAGATGGTAACTGGGACAGGGCTTAATGGAAGGTGAGAATAGGAGCCTGAATAAAAAAGGGGAGACAGAATGCATATGGAGAGAGCAAGCAGGGAACTGGATTGCTTGGGTGAGGAAACTGGGACTAAATTTTGGAAGATTAATAGGATTTGGGACTGGTGAGTAGAGATTGAAATTAAATGAGGGGCCAGTTTTTGAAGACTGGCATTGTCTGGGCAAGTTTTGGGGGTGGAGGAGACTGGTATGGAGAACCAGGAAGGGGAAGACCTGATAAGGATATTGAAGATAGAGACTAGAATGATGAGGCAGGAGTGGGTGGAGACCAGTGCTGCCTAAGGGAGAGGCTGGGACAAGAATAATAAACCTGAAGGGGGTAGAAATGAGAAGGAACAGACTAGAGGGGAAATAGGGAAAACCCTGAAAAGAAGTTTCTGTGACTGAATTACATTGCAGAATGTGGACTGGAACCCAGAAATCTTTCATATCACCATTCCTCTGACACTAGCAACATATTTGCCAGTGATTTTATAGCTGTGTTCTTTCCCCCTCCCTCCTCCCATTTACCGGTTTCTTTAGAGCAGGGGTGGGCAATTATTTTGGGCAGAGGGCCGCTTACTGAGTTTCGGCAAGCGATTGAGGGCCGCATGACAGGCAGCCCAGGGCAGTTTAGTATTAATTTTCTAACTTTTTTAGGGGCCCTGCAGGCCGGATAGAATGGCCTGGCAGGCCGCATCTGGCCCCCGGGCCGCATTTTGCCCACCCCTGCTTTAGAGAATGCTTTCAGTTCCTCCTCTGGCTCAAGTCTGTAGAGTCAGTGTAAACGTTTCAGCCTTGCTGAAGCCTCATATAGGTGTCACTCTGATGCCACATGGTGGAAATTGTTTTGTCAGTTTGCTTTTCCTTAAAATAAACTTAGCAAATTTACTTTTTATTACTTGCCTGGTCTACTTACCTTAGTGGTGTGCATGAGGCATGCACATGCACTTTCTCATATACGTATATACCCACCCACCAGGATATTCAGAAGGTGTAATTCAGTATAGTGCCTTTCAATGGAGCAATACTATTTTACATCAGCTGATCAGCAAATGTTTATGTTTGTAAAATGATCAGCCCATCTGTATAATTTCTTTATCAGTTCTTTTGCACTTCCATAAGGAGTTAAGAAAACGTTTATAAAAAGAAAGTAGTAATTAAAAACAAAAATTAGAGATGCGTTCACCTCAAATGTAAAATGTCTGAGCAAGGATTCCAAACACTTCAGAATTAGCTTAAGTCTTATATTGTAGGGAATCTTTAAAAATCTTCATACCATGCACCAGATTGATCCCTTCTATGAAACTGGGCACTATTCAGGAACTAGGGTGGAAGGAGTGGTTATATGCCATCTTCACTCTTGTCTTATACTGAAAGAACTAGGGGTAATTTTGGACACCTGGTACAGGTTTGGGTATCAGAAAGCCTTCTCACTTTGGTGTCTTGCTTGGCCAAGCCTCTCCCTCCTTTTTCTTTTCTAGCTGTTTAACTTTTTTGTGGTTTCTTCCACAATGCCATTGATTCACTTTCAGTGTCTTTTTATTGCCATGTAAGAGGCAAGCACATCAAAAAGGTGGGGAGTTTATATTGCACTGTTGTTTCAGTTTGCTTACAAATACTCAGGACCCTTTCTGAGTGCCATCTGTATTTTTCATGGAAGAAGCAAAAAAACATATATATATATATATATATATATATCCACTGTATTTCCTGTAACACCATGTGGTCCCAAATGGGACATAGATTCTGCTTTTGGGATGGCAGAAGAAGACAAGATTATTCCAGAGTTATGGCAACATGAAGCAGGGAGAGTGTCCAATCTTCAGATTACTTACCATCTCTTTCCTGTTTAGGCGAAAGCTACAGTTTGAACCTTTTTGCAGCTGAATGGATTGCTTTTGCCTAAGCAGGAAAGGGAATGAGCTGCAGATTGCTTCAGTTCTGCTGTGAAAAGGTTAAAACTGTGGCAGCTGCTGCTGAAGACTGGGCTCTTCCTCTCCCTACATGCAGAAGCAGCAGCCATCTTGCAGTGCCTCCATGCTTCTATTCTGGGCAGAATATTAGCTCCCCTGCTTAAGACACACAACCCAATTTTGACAAACTAATTTGGGGGTTGGAGGGGAGGAGGTTCATGTGCTGCTATGCAAGTAAATATGGCATTTTTATACCTTCTCTCTCCCCCAAAGCTGCCCCCACCCCAGGCCCCGGCTGTGTTTTGAACAGTGGTTGACATGGGGGAAGATATCTTAGTCTAGAATATGGTTCCTAGTTGCTACTATGTAAAACAGTTTAAAAAAAAAGTATAAGAGGAACGGCCAGGGTTTCTCAGCTGAGAAATATACAAAATATATTTGTGACTGTGCAGTGTACAAATATATTATAAGAGACGCATCTTTCGCTGAAGAGTTTACATTCTAATAGGTAAGCTACAAAAACAATAGCAGGAGAAACCAGTACAGAGATGAAGTGACTTGCCCAGGACCCTGCAGCAGGTCTGTGGCAGGGCTGGGAAATGGAATAGGTCTCCCAAGTCCCAGCTCAGTGCCTTGTTAGCCACTCAGGTGTCTGCGTTCCAAAGTGAGTTGAAAGGAAAGACCTACAGCATGCTAGTTAACATTGTAACATGTACCCTGTCTATCATTACTTAAGGTTACAGGATAGAAGCCTTCAGTAAAAAAGAAACAAAAACATAAAAACCACCATTGATAAGAATTTCTGTGAAGAGCTGCAGGGAATAAGTTGAAACTCCACTTGAAGCTCAGGAGGTGTGGTGGTTGGAGCATTTCTATTTTGACACAAAGCCAGTACTCCATACCTTCCCCAAACTTGCTGGTGTTTGGGTCTGGGCTTTTGACAGGGTCCTGTTTGCAGTGTTTGCGCTTCTCTTCCTTATCTCTGCTAGCAGAGAGCAGCATGTTTACCAAATGAATCAGTTAATGCAAACTGGTGAAACTTGTTCTCCAAATGAATTGGCATGTCATTTCCTCTGTAGCTTCACATACTCATCTGTTATTTGCTGTGACTGCATGATAGCTCCCCTTCCAGTTTTTCACTCCTCTTCTTGTGAACCAGAATGAGCATGAATTGAGTTTCAGCTTTTTCTTTTGCTTCCTGTAATAGCTTGGCCATGCTGACATTTGCATGAGACCTTTTGCTTCCTCAGCTGTTCTTAGCTGTCATTTAGGTGTGCATAGTACTTTTGAGAAATGCCTTTGACACAGTACAGCAAGCTGGCAGGATTGAAGATGGAGAATATTTGCCAGGGGAGGCGAAAAGTAGCTGAAAAGTATATGTAGCCAAAACTGACAAAGGTGTGTTGTGTTCAGCCTTGGTTGTACTGGAGCTAAAGATCAGACAGTATTGCATTCAGCTGAGGAGCCTTCACTTGCCTGCAACTGTGCAAAGTGGGTTTGTGAGGTTAGCTCAGAATTTTAACAGGCTGCGTGATCAATACGCTGGAGGATGGGTATGGGTGCATTTGCCCTAGGGCCATTCACTGCTGCCGCTAGATGAGAGAATAACAAAGAATGGGAAGGGGAAACTGAGTGTTAGCCTGGAGAAAGCCAACAGCAGATTGGAACCTTTTGTCACTAGTTTGGTCTTGTGGGAAGTGGGCCCAACTCTCCTGAGTCCCAGCCCAGTGCAATTCATGGCTTTATTTCGGGCCAGGGACAAGCTTCATCTGTGCCTCAGCTCTCCACCTGTAAAATGGGGATAATTGTATAGCCTGTCTCCTGCCCTTAGTCTGTCCTATCCTTTAAGTTCATAGACTTTTTCCTTACTGTGGCCCTGAAAACAATGGCGCTGAACTCTGAGTTGTGGCCTTCAAAGCTGCCATAGTACAAATGTTTTTTATATAGGAAGAGAAGGCATTCTGCCTTTTCCTTCCACCCCAGGTATTGAGCAGATGTGAGACCAACTTGGCTGTGTGCTTTGCTTAGATCACACATTCCCCATGTTTGTAAGAAGACAGGATATTTGTTTACGCACAAACTGGGTTGTGCATATTGTGTGTGTGCGTGTGGTTTGCATGTATGCTTGCTGTGTACTCAGCTTTGCAAATCTGTCCTCTCATAAATAACCTAGTTACTCCCCATGCGTTGCCTTTCCAAAGCTGTTGCAGAAGACTGGTGGTCCTTGTTTGCTCCTTCTCCAGTTTCAGTTCCCATCTCTCTTCCAGATTTTGTAACTTGAGTAGTCCAAACTCCTCAGTAACAGCTGACAACCTCACAGCTCATCTAATGGCTCAGAAGAGGCACAGCCTAAGAAAGCTGACTTGGGTGTGTACAGTGTGATTCCTGCAAAAAACTGACTGGTTGAGAGATGTAAGAAAATCTTCACTGATGTACTAGTATTTTCCACAAGGGATAAGGAACATAACCCAAATCAATTTGTGCCTACGGTGGTGCTTTGTGTACCTGCATGTTATTCCCTCAGTTTTTTTGTTTTACAATATATGGAGATCACTACTAGGAAGAGATGGTTGGATGTGGACAGAAATATGTATTTTGCCATTCCTGGAAATAATATTTGACAATACACTGAATTTTCCTGGGCCAGTCATGCAAAGTACACAAAGTCTATAATTACACTGTTTCTATGATTGTAGCCTAGAATAACATACTAGAAAAATGTGTTGCAATCTAGGGCTGTGCGAAGCTTCGGTCCCTGATTTGATTTGGCAGACATTTGGCCTGATTCAGTGGCTGAATCTCTGAATCCAAATCGAATCAGGAGACACTTTAATCTCTCTGAATGGAATTGGAACCCTCAAATCGATTCCGAGAGATTCAGAAAGATTCAGCGATTTGGACATAGACACAGCTTTAAATGTTTTGTCTACGTACCTCAAGGTACCAGGCAGCTCATGAACGCTGCGATGCTGGGGCGGATGAAGCGTCCCACAGGAGCATGGGAGGCTCCCCAGCGTGCTCGGCAGCAGAGCCAGAAGTGGACCAGAAGCCCCTCAGCTTGTGACTGGTGCCTCCTGGGTCTGGGGGAGCACCCAAGGTCACCCCATGGCCGATTGCTGAGCTGGGAGTGGGGGGGAGGCACATGCTCCCCGGTGGACCTGGAAGTGGACCAGAACTACTTCTGGTCCGCTTCTGGGTTTGCTGCCGAGCATGTGGGGGGGCCCTACCCACATGCCTGTGGGACGCTCCATGCACCCCAGCATTGCAGCATTCACAAGCCACCCCTGGTACCATGAGGTATGTAGAAAAAACATTTAAAGCTGTGTCTATGGCCGAATCGCTGATTCTCTGAATCAGCATCGTATTTTCAGATTTGGATTCGGCTGAATCAAATCGAGGACAGTGATCTGAATCAACTAATCGAATCACTGTCCCTGATTTGGGCCGAATCCAAATCCAAATCTAATATGGCCCATTTCACACACCCCTATTGCATTCCCCACTAGTTGCTGGACCAGCCTGCTGCTGCTTCCTAACTTAGAGACTTTATCCAGTTAGTCAAGTGATAGAGGTAAATGGCATCATCTTGCTGCAGCCCTGTGGAGAGGGGTTGTTATGCTATCAAGCATGGCTAGTCGGTACCCTCTGATTTAACTCAAAAGCAACCTACATTAGAACTCCTTTTTTTGTAATCTGTAGTGCAGTGGTATGTCTACACCACATTCCTAGGGCTCCTGATGAAGGATGCTCTCAAGCCTGCACTGATATCTGCTAGTGCTCAAATGCCCCAAGCTCAGAGATATAGCAGTGAAGCCATTCTTGGGGTGACCCCTGCAGGTATTGTAGTTTCATGTCCTGGAGTGGTGGCTGCAGGGGGTGCCTCTGGAGTGGCTTCACCATCCAACTCTTTGGGTAAGTTGAGAGTTCCCTTCATGGGAGTGCTTAGGAAACAGTGTGGATGCACCCTTACTTGCATGCAATTTTTTACCATCTCTAATTTACTGTGTCATTAAAGGTGCCATTTCTGGGGTACAATGTGTTAACCACCCTGAATATGCGCAACTGTGCTCAGAGGGAGAAAATGATAAAAGGACATTTATTAGTAGGATTGTCATATTTTAACAGGTTACTAATATACTGGAATGAATCCATGGCCATAATATTTTCAGCAAAATTTGCCTTTAGCTGGAGTTTGTGCTCCCGGTTCTGATAAAAATATTGCTTCAAATCCTCCATGATTGTGAAGGAGACCTTAATGTTTTTGGGATAGCACTTAAGCCAATGTAATCTTCCTGAATCTGCAGACATCCTGCAATGAACTGCTCCATTCATGTCAATATATGGCATTAACTCTGACATTAAGGGTAGAGACAGACAGTCAAAAAGCACGAGCCTGAATTGATTCGATCTTTACAGGTTAGTCTAACCTGCAGAGACTGAACTGACTTGCAAGCAGATAGACATTCACTTTTGATTCAGAAAATTCAGGGACATGCCTGTAGTGGCTGAGGCTAGAAGTCAGGGGGTGCTGGATCAGCCATCCCTTCCCTTCCACAATGCTGAGCTGAGATGGGGGGGGCGGGGTGGGGGGCATGACCAGGCTCCAGCAGGGCACTCTGATTAGATTAATAGATAGGTTCATAGATTTCTACAGTTGGAAGGGACCTGGTAGATCATCAGGTCCAACCCCCCGCTCCAGGCAGGAAAGAATGCTGAGGTTAGGTAACCCCAGCCAGATACCTGTCTAATTTCCTCTTGAACACCTCCAGGGTAGGGGAAAGCACCACCTCTCTTGGAAGCCCATTCCATATTTTGGCAGCCCTTACCGTAAAAAATTTCTTCTTTGTGTCCAACGTAAATCTGTTCTCCTTCAGTTTGTGGCCATTATTTCTGGTAACCCCGAGGGGCGCCCTGGTAAACAGAGTGTCCCCTATTCCCTGCTGGCCCTGCCTAATGAGGGACTGGTTTAATCCCCCACCCTGGACTGCACAGTCCCCAGCTGGGGTGTGCCTGGAGGGGGAGGGTGAAGCAGCCCTCACCAGGCTTTTCCCCCTTCTCACTGCTTAAGGAGTGGGAGTTTTGCCAGACCCCAGGCCTTGGCTAGCACTTGGAGGCAAAGGGGTGGGGGGTGGAGGGGAGGGAGGACTGCTTGTGTGGAGTATATGCATCTGTTGATGATACTGAACTTTTCAATCTCCCTCTCCCTGTTTCTTCATACTGTCTATAGCAAACTGGTGGCACTCACAGGTCCCACGCATTGTAAACCAGGTCATTTCTCACACCTCTCTCTGTCCCCTCTTGAACACTGTCAGTTTGTAGCTTTTGAAGCAAGCTAGCAGGGACCTTACCAGAACACAAAGCTTATTAGCCCATCAAAAAAAGGAAGAATGGAGGGACATTACCAGCTGACCTGCTGATTAATTCCAAAAAGCCCTAAGTAGGCACCATTCTGTCTGCCTTTGTTCGAGTGAAATTGGAGACACACACACATAGACACCTCTCAGCATGAGCTAGCATAGGGGTAGTGTGACCGTGATCTGATGCTGGCTGGGGTTCATGCTGGGGAGAGGGAAGGGAGGGAGGGGATCCCTGCATGAGCAGTGAGCAGCAAGGGTGGGGTGGGCAGGGAGAAGTTGGGTAGATGCTGCTGTGCCTGCAGCCTCTAGCTCTGACTCAGGAGGAGAGGGGTGGGGCCAGTCCTGCTTTTTGGAGACAGACAGCCCGGCCCGGGGCTGGAAAAGCATGCTGGGATGCTGGAGGACTCTGAATTAACTTAAACCAGGAAGGGGTCTGGTGCGCAAGTTCCATAAAGTGGTTTGACCCAAGTCAGTTAAGTCTGATACTACATTCAAACAGGTTTATCTTAAGCCAGTTTTGGTCATTTTAAAACTGGCTTATGTGCACTGAACTTATGTTCTGTTACAGGTTTAAACTATTTTCTGATCATAAACTGGTTTATGTGCAACTTCTGTCCCTAGCCTATAGGATGATGGGCCTTATTTTCTCATACATTGGACTTGCACATTACCATTCTAGTGTAAGAAGCTAAATGCCTCAAAGCATGAATGACTTGTGCCTCCTGAGGCTGGAGGGGCATGGCTACTGCCTACAGGCAGTGGCCATGGTGATATTGGCAGCAAGGGCTGGCTGAGCGGGGACTGCCCACAGGCGGCTGCGGTGATGTTGGTGGCGATGGTGGGCCGAGCAGGGACGTCCCGCAGGTGGCTATGGCAGTGTTGGCAGCGATGGGGAGTGGCAAGTGGTGACCACCTACAGACACCGGTGGCAGTGTCTGCAGCAGCCAAGCTCAGGCGGGGCATGTGTGCCCCCTACGTGTTGCCTATGCCTCAGAGAACCTTTACACTGTCCAAGTGGTACAAATGTGTAATTTGTGTAAATAAGCTTCAGACCCCAAAACTCAGTATGATCAACGATCATTTACTGCCTATGGACCGGTTCTGGCTTGCAAGGAAGTCTGAACTGGTATGTGGGATTGGTCTTGCAGAGCTGTGCCACCCTTCTGCTATGGAGCCTGCTGCTCCCTAGTGCTTGAGCTCACCTTTCCTGCATAGGGGCTTGAAAACTGGAAGCTGGGCACTTGGAAGGGGGAAGGCTTGGAGACTTCCAGCTTTCAATGGCCAGGTCCAAAGCTCTGGTCTGCAGCAGCAAAAGGCTGCCACCCCCTAAGCTATTGCATTGCTTGTAACTTTTGTACCAACCTTTGCAATCCCAAATCTCTGCCAGTGCCTTTCAAGTAAATAGAAAAAAGTCCAACCAACTTCTCCCCTGCTATGAAATTTCCTGTTTCCTCTCCAATGTTTCCAAGGCCCTTGAAACTGACAGAAGCGTTTTGGAATTACAGTCCTTGGCTTCATTAAAGTCCATGGTGAAACCGCCATCAGAAGAAGGATTCAACTTTTAAACGAATGCCATTTGAGATTTGCTAAACCTTGGGATGGAATTAGGACCAGGTCCAAACTGTGGACATTTACAGAGACTTGTTACCTTTCCTGATAGGAAGGAACTATAAGGAAGGAAATCTTTAAAGCCAGGGCGGCAAATTCCGGTCCTGTAAGAGTCAATGCTGTATGTGTTTTTAACAGTCAGCACCTGAGGTGGCTTTCCCAGTTGGTTCCCTTAGTTACACCACTGTTCCTTTAACACTAACTGTAGGCATGATTGTAGCAGCTTGTTACATTATTATTTTCATCATCTGTTCAATTTTTCATATTTATTGTTAGAGGATCTGCCCCCTTCCTCTTCTTTCTAGTCATGGCAATTAACTTCCTTCCTCACTCAAACCCTGAGAGTCTGGATTCATCTGTCCTTGGTTGGGGACCCAATTCCAGCTCCTGAAATCCTGTGGTCTAGTAGCTGCTACATGCCTTTGTGGTCCCTCATATCCTCTGAGCTGTCTGATGCAGTTTTTTCCAGCCTTCTCCTAGATTTGCCCACCACCCTAGCTCAAATTCCCTCATTGAGTGCCACTTTCCTTTTAGCCTGTGTTGGCTACAAATATCCAGCTCAGGATCCTTAAAATTCTGGTTTATTAGGCGGATTGAAACACTGTAATGAGTTAAATCATAAACCTTGGGGCTGGTCCTTACACACACACACACACACACACACACACACACACACACACACACACACACACAGTAGCAAGCTACAAGAGTCAGCTATACCTATCCCACAGGTGCTGGAGTCTGCCGTTGAGGCTTCTTTCAGCGTGGTATCATCTTCCAGAAGGGGGTCGCTGGCTGGTCCTTCTGGCTGGACAGGTCGGGTGCTGGTCAAGTTGGAGATCAAGAGGGCGCCACTGAGGGTCACTTTTCACAGATTTTTTTCTGTCCTTGGCAGACTTTGGTGACTCCCCAGTTTTCAGGTTTGCCCAATCCAGGGGTCATTGACCCTCGTAGGATTTACCCCCTTGGTGGCTACTGGATGGCATCTGTCAGCCCCAGGGGTCGTCTGCATGTACGTGCAGGTTTGGGAGTCCGTTGATGAATTTTGAATAGGGCTCTGGGAGCAGTCGATCTGGAGATATTCCGCCCAAAAGTTGGTCATGGGCATTGATTAACTCAGGCCAGGGCTTCTAGCCCTTGATCAGTGAGGTTTAGAGATTTCCCGGTTGTTACATTGTCTTCTATTGAGTTCTTCCATTGGTTGATCTGCAGTTTCCTTAGGTGTTAATTGCTGCCTGCTACCGTGTTACACATTCAGTCACTGATTCACTTGCTCTTTCAGGGGCCAGCCTGATACAGGGAAGGGCAGTTTGATTCCTGCCCTTGTTAACATTGTTACAATGTATAACTTACTTTTGAAACTAAACACATTTAGTTGAAAGGTGAGGAGTATAAAATATAAGCTACAAAAGTAATGTCATGGCACACAAATAGATAAAAATACCAAAATACAAGGGGAGATATAAAATGCACACATACAAATTTCAAAACACAATTCCTTATCTTAAAGTGAAAGAAAGAGGAAGGAAGAAAAGGTAGAAGGGGAAAAACATATCCAAGGAGGGGAGAGCAACTGCAGGCAAAAGGAAAAGGGGCTTTTTGCTACATCTATAGTAGTCATGTGTTTTTTTTTTTTCTCCCTATGCTTCTGGCTGCTGCTCCTCACCTGCCCACCTACCCTGAATGAGGAATTCTGTCTCAGGTTGAGTATGGCCTCTTTGTCATTATCTGTAACTTCCCTTTTGTAGGTCCTAAGAAAACCTGTCCTCTTGGCCCTCCTCAATCCCTATCAGCACTTGGTTTCCCTAGGGTCTCCAGCTTCTTCCCCTGATCTTGCTTGTCTTCCTGACTTTTTTTTCTTTAAACCCCTGGTTGTGCACCAGAATTAAACTCCACCATGTAAAGTAGCTCAGCCCCCTGACAGAACAATAGGACAATAATGAGGAAATGTTTGCATTTCATGCATGGTGGAGCAAGTCAACAATCAGGAGAAATAAGTATGCTAATAAATCAGTGGAAAAGTCCTGTGTAAGCATGTAGACACCGTAGTGATGTTTGGGTGATTTTAACTGCTGGAACTACTGTCACTTAAAAAAAAAAAAAAAAAAGGCTTGGAGGAGCTGGGTAGAGAATTTTTATTTGCTTTTGTTTTTAAAAAGGAATTTAAAAAAACAAACAAACCAAACAAACCATATTTCGGGCATGAAAGTTTCAAAACTCTTCATGACATGAACAACTCATGCCCCCTGTGTCTGGTGGGGCACAGCAGTGGTGGGAGTGTGATGGCAGCGGCAGCGTGGTGGCGGTAAGCTGGGAGCTCCTGGAGACGCTGCTGGTGCGGTTGGCGGCAGGGGAGGGAGGGGTGGTGAGCAGCGACCAGGGGGTGGCGACCACCCACAGACTCTGCTGGCAGTGTCAGCGGTGGCCAGTGGCGATCAGTGACTGCCCACGGACACTGCTGGCGGCAAGCAGCGATCGCCTGCTGGCACCACTGACAGTGTCAGCAGCACCTTTTCAAAGGGTGTGCGCTGCCATGCTCAGGGGGTGCACGTGCACCTGCGTACACCCCCTACGCATTGCCAGTGCTTCACAAATATATAATCCTAGAAAAGTAGGGCTGGAAGGGACCTCAGGAGATCATCTAGTCCAGTAATTCTCAAGCAGGGTATTGCAGCACCTTAGGATGCCTTGAGATCCTTTCAAGGGTGCTGTGGGGTGTTAGCACTGTTACGTTTACAGACATGATTCACAAGATAAACCCAGAGATTTCAAACAGAAATCCATAGTGCTCTATTGCTTTTCTGTAAGCAGAAAAAGGGAAAAATAAGAATTGGCATTTTCCAAGGTGTGTCTTGAGTCTACCCGGAAGTAGCTTGAGTCTGTCTCTGGGTACCACGAGTCTGAAAGATGTTGGGAACCACTGATCTAGTCCATCCCCCTGCTCAAAGAAGGCTCACCCCTACCCAAACCATTCCATACAAGTGCTTGAGTAAGTTATTCCTAGAACTACCCAACCATTGTGTTGCCCAACTGCAAGGTACATTGCTGCAAAACCTGAAGAATGTGGTAGGGAGGGTAAGGAGCACCATGCCACCATAGACACCAAGGTGAGGTGCAGCAGTGGCGGTGGCACAGAGTTATGCCCCCACTGTTGCTGGGCAGACGGGGGTGCCCCACCTTGGCAGCCATGGCAGCGCAGTGCTCCCTACTGTGTCAAGTCTCCCAAGCTGGGCTGCAGAGGCAACTCCTGCCCAGAGCTGGTCTGGTCCAGCTGTAGCCCTGCACCCTGCTGTGGGTGCAGAAATCTCAGGGGGCATGTGCCACCCTCCATCACATTGTCTTGGTCTCCCAGCCTCTCTCTGCCACATCACCTGTGCTGCCCCTCATTGGATCACCTATGCCCCTTCCCTTCCCCCCCTTGCCCTCCATAGACTTACCTGGATGGAGCTGTGGGAGCTGCTTTCCAGCGCTGCTTGGCTGCCATGTGCATGTGTGCATGTATATGCACATGGTGCCCCCTGCCTCAGATCGTCTTCCCTGCTCCCCCCAGCCCCTTGTAGGCTAAAGCTCTCCTAGTTTGCAAGGAGAAACCCACGGTTTCCTGCATTTTTGTTCATAGAGGAGAAAATCCATGTTTTTCCACAGTGAGCAGAAAACCCAAATCCTTGGCCTCAACCATCATTCCTAAGAAATATTACATAATTTTCTTCAGGTTTGGGCCCTGACAGCCCTCTTTCCAAGGAAGGCCAGGGCCTTTGGGCCCTCACATACTTGGCACCTATGCTGCCTGGCTTCTACAGCTAGGCAGTGCAGCAATGCCCCTGTTGTGGCAAAGGCTCCTGGGTAGGAATAGCCCCTGTGGCCCTTCCTCATTATGTTACCACATCACTTGATTCTAACAGAAGGACTCAAAAAAACTAGGCCTTCTTGCTGGAATCTGTGGTTATGTCCTCTTTGCTTTATTTTACTTTTCTTTTTCCTTTTTCTGTAACCAAGAAATCCTTTCCCCACACTCCCACTGAAGGGTGAAGCAGCCTGTTGCTACGCATCCACCCCTGTGGTTTGGACAGCTGGGTTGCAGCTCAGCTACAAATGGGGGAGTTTCCTTGTTCTACGGCACAGGAGGAAGAAAGAGATAATTTTGTGTTTCTAATCTGCTCCTGCAGGAGCAGTGACTTTTGAATCTTTAACACCTGCCATTGGGGTTCTGGAGCCAGGGAAAAGTAGTACAAATGAGATTTACTCATGTCCTTACTGTACATAAGGGAAACATTTAAAAAAGAGAGATATGAAGGAAATGAGCAAGACCAATGAGTTTCAGAGACAACATAAATTCTTCGCTTCTAAATCTTTCTGCTTTCACCAGGGGGAGCGAGAGTTAACTTGACTTTGTGACTGAAGTAAAGGGCAGACCTGACCCCCCACCATGTTGCCCGTGCCCCCTCCACACATCACCTGTGTCCATACCCTACTTTCCCCACATACCCATCCTGTTCCCCACACACTGGAGGGCTGGGGGCATATGTCCATCATCATAACCCCCACTTCCCGCCCTGCAAAAATAAAAGTTGGTGTCTATGCTAGTCAGCATAATGCCCTCTGCCCCACAGCAGTGTATCTGGGCATCAGGGGGCAAGTGGAGCCAGTGGAATGATGTTCCTCTTCTCCCCTGCCACCTCCAGGAGTCTTCTCCATAGCAGGCGTAGCCTTGTGCCTAATAACATATCTGGGGTGGAGGGAATGAACAGGACTATATGGGTGCTTGTACACATGACAGGTTTAACCCCCAAGGTTTTATTTTATGTGCCCTAAATTGAAATGGTAGGTTTTTAATTGAAACATACTGTTTCAGTTTTTCTGTCACGGTACAGCAAGGGGCCTGATCCTTTATTATTTTGCTGGAGCTTGCCCACAGCTGGGGGGCGAGCTGCCAGCAGGCTGAGCAGCCCCTGAGCAGACCAGGGGTCCAAGCTGGTGGCCCCTTAGCTGCGTGGGACCCCAGTCCTTCCCTCTGTGGTGGCTGTGCCCCCCCGGGGCTGCCTGGGTGGGCTGCTAGTGGGCCAGATGCTGCCCCAGCTTGGGGGTAGCACTTGGCTTGATCCAGTGGTTCCCTGAGTCCACCCAGGGAGCAGTGCCTGGCAGGCTTCCAGCAGGCAGGCTTGGGGATGAGTTGGATCGGGTTGGGTGCCGTCTCTGAGCTGGGGCAGCCCCCAGCCCAGTAGTCACCTGCCTGGGCAGCCCTGGGGGGCACTGCCACTGTGGAGGGAAGAACTGGGGCACCCCGCAGCTAAGGGGCCACCAGCTTGGACCCCTGGCCGCAGGCACTCTGCCGAAAAAGAAAGAAAAGGATCGGGCCCCTCGCAGGAACTTGGCTAAAGGCAGAAGTGGCGAGGGGACCATTCCTTTTTTATTTTTTTTGTGGCACCTGCCCACCTCTCCCATGGCCAGGGGTAAAGCTTCTGGCAGGCTGAGCAGCCCCTGAGCTGCAGGGTGGGCCTGGTCCTTCTCTCCATGGTGGCAATGCCCCCTGGAGCTGTCCAGGTGGGCCACTACTGGGCAGGGAGCTGCCCCAGCTCAGAGGCAGCACCCAGCCAGATTTAACTATTCCCCGAGTCTGCCGGGGCTTCCAGTGCCCCATGCATTGTCCCCACCACCTTCCTGCCATCTGATACTGCCCAGGAATGGGCTGGCTTGTACCTGGGGCAGCACAGGGAAGTGGCAGGAGGGCAGCCTGGTATGCTGGCAGCTGGAGAAGGCAGTGGATATGGTGCATGGGGTGCTGGAAGCCCACCAAGCACAAACTTCCCCAAGCCTGCCCAGGCTTCCAGTGCCCCATGCACCATCCCCGCCACCTTCTGCAGCTGCCAGCACACCAAGCCACCTTTCTTCTGCTTCCCCACACTGCCCCAGGGGCAAGCTAGCCCATTCCTGGATGGTCCCAGGCAATGGGAAGGTGTCAGGGACAGTGCATGGGGCACTGGAAGTCCTAGCAGACTTGGGGAAGAGTTGGATCCAGCTGGGTGTTGCCTTCGAGATAGGGCAGCCCCTGGCCCACTACCAGCCCACCCAGGTGGCCTTGGGGGGCATTGCTGCTGTACAGGGAAGGACTGGGTCTCCCCTGCAGCTCAGGGACTGCTTGGTCCACTGGCAGCTTACCCCCTGCCCCCAGGAGAGGTGGGCAGGCTCCATCAAAAAAATAGCAAGAAAAACAATCAGGTCCCTCACCACTTCCACCTTCAGCCAGGTGCCTGATCAAGGCAGAAGCAGTGAGGGGCCTTATCCTTTTTTTCTGCAGAGCCTGCCCACCTCTCCCATGGCTGGGGGGTGAGCTGACACCTGCATGGTTGCATTTTGCAATGTTGCACTCAACTACATCCAGATGTAGTTTAGCGTGTGTAACAGACTGCCAATGTGGGCTCACCAGATTGGCTTGAGCTACGTACCCTGGGCTAGAAACAGTGCCAGTGAACTCTGAGTGACCCCAAGGATGGAGCAGGGGAGCCCTGCCCTGTGGAAAAGAAGAAGCCAATCGAAAGAAGGGGTTTTCAATCCCCTCATTTGAATGGAAAGGAGATGGCTGGGGTTGTGGGTCAACCACCCTCAGCCCTGGTTGGCCGGTTTGCAAGCCAGGGAGGGACTGCTGGAAGGGATAAAAGCAGCAGTCGAACTGGTGGCAGGGGGGCTGCTGACAGTGAGTCCGGGGAATGACACAGGAGGCCTAAGAAGAGCTGGGGTGAGCTGACCCAGCAGAGGGAGCAGAGAGACCCCTCTGAAGCGCCTTGAAGGCCCTGGGAGAAGAAGGCAGCGGCAGTCAGCTGTGCCTCCAGCCCTGCAGCAGAGAGGGAGCTGTGGCCAGGGCTTGGGGCAGAGAGCTGGTACCCCAAGGCCCCCTTGCAGTGTACTAGATGTGTCGGGCGTCCCGGAGGCTAGGGGTGGCAGTCGGCCCCCACTCCACTGTGGAGAAGAAGCAGTGGCCAGGAGTGCGGGCGGCATCCTTATCCAGAGCAGGGAGCTGGGCCAGTGAGTTGAGGAAACCCCTTACCTTCCCTCGGGAAGCAGGACAGCAGCAGGCAAGGCATTGGGATCCTGAGGAGCAGCAGAGCACCAGGAGGAAAGTCCACGGGAACTCGGGGCTCGGGCTGATGCTTGGAGAGGGATTAGTGAGCCACAAGGTGTGCGGGGCACCCAGCTTGGGATCCTGAGGAGCAGCAGAGCACCAGGAGGAAAGTCCACGGGAACTCGGGGCTCGGGCTGATGCTTGGAGAGGGATTAGTGAGCCACAAGGTGTGCGGGGCACCCAGCTAGTCATCTGGAGCAGGGGTTTAGAGCAGTGACCCCTGGGATCTGCCTGTGCTGCTGACCCTCTGCCACTGACTGCTCCAGAGGGGACTCAGTCCTGTCCCTTATTCTGCAGCTGATTGTCATTGGATGGAGTCCCTGAGCTCTGTGCTTGGGTCATGCCGATTGCTGCAGGAGCCTACTCTGTTGGTCGGTGCTTGCCTTTTCGTTGCCATGGATGGTCACCCTTCAGTCTCTTTTGGGGGGGTTGGGGTTTGATACAGTTTGATTGGTGTAGACCAGAAGAGCTTACACTGTTGCAGTCTGTCGCTTATTGGAAAGCCTGTTGGAGCTGCTGGAAATGAGCACCCTGCTTCCTTGCTGTAGCATCTTAGCAGTGGCTGAAAGCTGCCAGTTACCCTACCTGTGGTTCTTGAGTCAAGGGTTGACTAATGCATTCTGGTTTGTTTTGCCATTTAAGTTCACTTGTAAATAACCTTTCCTATTATTCTTGTTTTGTAAATAAAGTGTAAATAGTTAAATCAGTTAAGTGTTAGACCTTCTTGGGACCATGGACTGCTCTGTGGGGAGCAGGGGCCGGCTGGAAAGTAAATTGGTGCTGGCCAGAAGCCCTGCCCCACTCTCACCACACCATCCCTGATATTGGGCAGAGGTGGCAACTATTGAGCTGCCACCCGGGTTACACGGGCAACGATGCAAAGTCATTTAAAACTCCCCAAACTGGCTCACATGTAACATGTGACACCATTAAGCCACACAAATTACATTTCATCACATGTGCAAGCACCCCTAGTCTAACATACTCTGGTAAAAATTACTGATTCATGTCATCAGTGTTGTGAGGGTCCTTTGAACTGATTGAAGTGGTTGTGATGACACACAGAAAGAAAACCACGTTGGATTGTATTCTGTTTTAACAATTTTGTCACTGTAGGACTAAGTGTAGCAAACAGCAGTGAAAACTTGCCTCTAAGATGAGTGAATCTGACTACACATACAGAGTAGATCTCAGAAAGAAAGTGATGTGCTTGCGTAGTCTTTTTAAAAAAGTTAACCAGTCCTGTCATACTTTAAGTGAAATCAGATCTGGAAAAAGGAGGAGCAAGTAGGTCTACTTTAAGCCTAACCTAATTGATTGTAGGGCTGATTGTTTAAATATCATTTTAGAAGAAGAAAGAAAACTCACAAGTCTTAAGATGTTCATGTTTGTCCTCTGAAGTCAAGGGAAGTTATTGCATTGACTGGTATTAGATGGCCACTACTAGGTACTATATCCTTCACTGATTAGTTGGTTTGTCTTCCTGTATGGTTTTCACAGCCTCCAATCCAGTGGGACAAAGATCCTAAGAGAGATCTCTGGTTGCTACCAGAGTGCAAATACCCATAAAATAACCCTTGCCTTCTTGAGAGAGGCAGTATATTCTGTATGCTTAGGAAGCTGGAAATAGCTGTCCTTATGAATGACAGAGCAAAAATCGCAGTGATTACTTCTTGGCATGAGGTACTTGCCTAGTCTTACAAATGTTTGAGAATCTCTGTTCTGGTCTCTGACTCACAGCTCAAACATGCTGGATGAGGGGGCCTGGTTTGGTTCTTCAGTAAAGGGGGAAACAGTACCTCACAGTACTGCTTTTCTTTGTGGGGACTGGCATGGCCACCGAGGCATTGGAGGGGGAACAACTTTAAACCATGTTTGCACCATTTAAAATTTTGTTTTTTTATGATGCAGTAATGTTATAGTAGTATTGTACCCAGGACGATCCAGGAATTATGTGAGCCAAGGATTTTTTTGGGGTGATATCTTTTATTGACCCAGCTGTGTCTTTCAAAATTCTCCTGAACAGTTGTATTGCATATATGGAGTTGTGTGTGTTAGCTAAGGAGCTGCAGATGATGAGTCCATTTGGCTAAGTACAGACAATCAAAAAGTCCGAAGTTGAATTGATTCAATCTTTGCAGGTAAGTCTAAGCTGTGTAGACTGAGCCAATAAGCAAGTAAACAGACATTCACTTTTGATTCCAGAAATGCAGCCACATGCCTACAGTGGACCAGGCCAGTAGCCAAGAGGTGCTAAAGTATACCTCCTTGCTCTACTGGAGCAGACATCTGGGGCCAGGGCTAGCCAGCCCTCCCCCCCCCTCCCCCCCCATGAGGGGGGGATTTGCAGAGGGGGTGCAAAGTATCCTGGGATACTGAGAGACTGTGAGTTAACTTGACTCTGGAGGGGATCTGGGACAGAAGTTCAATAAACTGATTTAACCCAAATCAGTTAAGTCTGATACTACATCCACCCAGGTTTATCTTAAATTGGCTTCAGCCATTTTGAAAGTAGTTTATGTGCACTGAACTTCTGTTGTGTTATGATTTGAACTGGTTTCCAATCACTTATACTGGTTTATGTGTAATTTCTGTCCTTAGCCCTTGGAATGATGTTTCTTGGCTTAGGAAGATGATGTCCACTTTAGGTTGTGGATTTTTATAGTAAGCAGTGGATTTTCATATCTTCCATGTTATGGTAATATTAGTGATGTTGTATCCATGATGGTCCATGAATTATACATCAGTAGGAGCACATTTTTTCATAGTACTGTCATGACCCAAAAGGCACGATTGTGTGTGTGCTTCGGCACCAGAATTATCCCCGTCAAGTTGCAGAGCATTGCACGAGAGAGTTTCCTATAGCAAGAGGAAACCCCGGGATTGGCTTGTTAGCCGTATAAAAGGCTTGAGCGGTTTCTGCCCAAGCCGAAGAGGACTCCACATCCATCTCGTGGGGACTCTGGATACACGACAGGGTAATAGAAACCCTGTGTGAGATCCAGAGGAGCTTGGCGGCCTGATCCACTGCCCACCTCTTCCCGTCTTCGAATGCGACTTTTATAAGACGTATTTACGATTTCTATTTTGGTGGCTCGTTCACCCAGAGCATCCGGAGCTCTGCACCGTGGAGCCTAGCAACCTCCATGAGACTGTCTGTTGTCTGTCTGTAACTGCAACTCAATCAAGCTTTCCAGCCTACACCACTGCCATCTTGGTGTAAGTAAGCAATCTTTAAAACTACCGATACGCGTCTGTGCCTAATTCCAGCTCGACGGCCTTCCCTCTCCAACCCGGCGTGTCTGGGCTGCTGGCCACAGCCTGCGTGCAGCGCGGAAAAGGGCTCGGGTTGCTCCCGGCCCGCACAAGTACCATAGCTTCCTTTCAGACCTCACTATCCTCGTGCTCAAGGGCATGAATGACACGTGACCCCGGAGGCTGCGGGACAGCAGCGGCAGTTTTGGCGGCATGGTGTTGGCGAGTGGGGAGTTCTCGCACATGGCTGTAGCAGTGTTGGTGGTGGGAGCAGGGGTGGCGAGCGCTGACTGGCAGTTGAAGGCCACCCTCATACGCCATCAGCAGTGTCAGTGGCGGCCAGTGGTGATTGGGGACCGCCCACAGATGCTGGCAGTGGCGAAGCGGGGGGTGGCAACTGGCAACCACCTGCAGGTGCCGCTGACAGCATTGGTTGTGCTTCTGTCAGGGGGTGCACTGCCAATCTCGGGGTGCATGTGCATCTGCATGCACCCCTTACATGTCACCAATGATCAAGGGAAATCTACCAATCACCTTTTAAAGCCAATCTTGGGAACAAAAATTCATAAACTGGCTGGATGCTAGAAACCAAGGACTAAACATTGATATTGTTTTTTATGACATACTATAGCCTACCTGATTCCTGAAATTCTTCCTACATGCTACAGGTAGGTTTTGATTTCCTAGTAATCAAGCTTCTTTTCTTCTGCTATTTGTCTGCTATGCCTGGGAATTTCTCCCCACTCTTAACAATTGCTGTGCTTGCTTTCCTCTTTCCTGAAGAAGAATGTCTTGCATTTGAAAGCTTGTTTAACTTTATCCCAACTATACATTTGGTCCAATAAAAGATATCACCCCAGAAAATCCTTGCATCTATGATGTGTAGCGCATCTACAGATTTAGCTGATCTGGGTGGGATATACAGGAGATCTGACTCAGTGGCCTGGGAGGGCCCCCCTCAGTCCTGTTTTACTATAAAATACCAAGAGATTCATTAGTATGTTCCAGCTACCTTGTACCCCTGAAATAAAACTGCTGCAGGCCCACTTTAAGTGGCTTACTAGCTAAACTAGGCTGGTAGCTTGTGTGTGTCATTAGAGCAATGAAAAGCAGCTGCAGTGTCTGGCGATTCTGGCTTACTGAGTGGGAAGCCTTTTCTATATTAGAGGTTTTGGTGTTTGAACAACTTAAGGTAGACTAGAAGAGGGAAAGGCTTTATGGCTTGTCAGCTGCTCTGTGGTAATGCTTATCCTGCAGCAAGTGGACACTGAACTGCAGCAACGTAATCATTTTTCATACCTCTTTAACTGTGCCAATATAGTTAAAGCAGTACAACCATGTGGTGTGGATGTTATGCCACCGTAAACATACTCTATAGTAGTATAGCTTATTTCTCCAACAGGAAGGAATACAGTATCTCTGTATAGGAGAACAACTGAACGTTTAGAAAACAATTGGGTATCTTTCAATTTGGTAAAGTTTCAGGTACTGAAAAACGTTCAAAATGTCCAGTTTTTCCTTTTTGTTCAGTTATTCAAACTCTACTTTCAGGAAGTGCAAACAGAATGTTAAATGCTTCTTCGCTCAGGCTTTTCATTCCTTCTATCTGCCTTATGCGAACTTCATCTGACATGCCTATCCCTGTAGGGTTTCAGCACAAAGGGTTCATAAACCTAGTTCATTACTATTTAATCTGATCGTTCTTGATTCTTCTTTTACCTCTACAAGAAGTGCTGCTTTTGATTAAGGCTTGAAGATCTTATTTTTCATCAAACAACGATGCTTAAGAGGAAAGAAAAGACTCAAAACCAATTTTTGTCCTTCTTTGGGCCACAGTTACATAATGCACTCAGGCTAATATCTTTTTAAGACAATTGGACTGTATGGGGAGGACAAGTTCTGCTAGTGTAAATACATTTGCTTTGGCATGCCAGAAGCTATGCAGGGGTGGAATTGCACTGTGCATGAGTGGAATTTTAACTGTCACAGAATTGAAGTGGTCATTTTTTTGTAGAAAAGGTCCATCTTAGTGAAGCTGAATAGGAATTCTGTAAATAAAGACAGAATTGAACCTTTGCATCTTTGAATCTAGACCTGGGTGGGAAATGTTGGGGTTATTATATGTTTCATTTTTATTTTTGTTTTCATTTTTTGTCTGTGACCTGTTACCTGAAGAATATTACAGAAGGTAGACTAGTGGTTCTCAACCTCATTAAACTCAAGGCACCCCTCAAAAATTCCTGCCTTTAGCTTTCATTCAGTTTTCTCACTCTGGAAAATAAATAGACCAATTCTTCCACTGCAAATAACTCAGAAAGACCACAACAGGTCAGAATGGTTTTGACACTGTGCATTCCTGTTTGAAATCTCTGAGTTTATCTTGTGAATCATGTGTAGGTGTTTGTGTACTTAGTGCTAATATGATGTGGCACTCTATGTCACCCTTAAGTAGATCTTGAAGCACCTCGTGGTTGAGAATAGTCAAGGTAGACAAACCATCTGGAAAACTTCTCCTTCTGAGCTGTGTATGGATTTTGCTGGAGTTATTAAAGCAGAAGTACAGTATGTACTACCGTTGATCAGTGCTGGTTGAGAAGAGGGGGTGGGTACTCCCTGGGAATATTGAGTGAACAGGGCTCAATTCTTGCTTTACTACATACAGGCTTCTTGTATGACCTTGGGCAAGTCACTTTGACACACTTTTTAAAAATTCGCATTATAGCACTTCCTACCTTGGAAAGGTCTTATGGTAAATATGTTGAAATGGCATGCTACTCAGACATTAATAGGCGCTGCATAAGTATTTTAGCTATATAAAATTCCCCATAATTATTATTGGTTGCATGTATGGGGGAGAATGATTTTCAGTCTTGTTGAAGCCTGCCTGGAATAATGTTGCTGTTCTGGTTCTAACTTGGATATTTTTTTCTTCCCAAACACCCTGCACAGATGCAGGATATTATTCCTAAGCCATCTCAGATGGATAGCTGTGCATCTTCTTGAAAATCTCCAGTGAAAAAGATTCCACAGGTTTCCCGGGCAACTTTCATTTTTCCCCTTTTCCTATGATTCTTACACTCAGGAAGTTTTCCCTGGGGTGTTACCTAAATTTGCTTTGCTGTATTTTTAAACCCATAACCATGTATCCTGTCCTCTCTGGGCAGGAAAAACCAATGTTTCTCCATCTTTTTATAGCAGCCTTTCATGTAACTTAAAACGGCTTTCATGACCACCTTCCCTTTACTGTCCTTTTCTAGCAAAGTGTTATTTTTCATGTAACTTGGGGCTGGCTGTAAAAAGGTGAATTAAAAGAAAAGCCCTTCAGCTTCACATATATTTTGCAGTCAAGGAACACTGCAAGGAGTGGGTCTTAAAAAAAAATAAAGTTGCAGCCTTTTCTGCATGTGTGTGCGTGTGTCAACAGAAGGACTATAAACTATAAGATATTTGTTAGCTCATTACTAAGTCAGATTCTGACTAATGCCAAGTGTTGTCTCACTGCCCAGCAGCAAAAGTGCAAATAAGTGGACAGCTATGATTAAGTGCCAAATATTTAAACACATTATGACAATTCAGGCCACCCACACTCTTATGTAAATACAACTTCTGTAGAGTCATTTCAAATGGGACTGAAGAGCAGACAAGTCACTTTAATGGGATTCTAGGTCAAACAGTGCTGTGCGAAACAGTGGTCAAGCAGCCAAGTTGAAGAGTTGAGGCCAAATTCTGCCCTCTGTCACAGCCTGGGAGCCCACCCTGGGTTTGTGTGGGGATAGCTGAGGGCAGCAGTGACTTGATTTTGATCAGACTTCTGCTAGCTCAGTAAATACAACGCCACATGCATACTTTGGAATGGTTCTGGATTTGATTAGTTCCTTAGTCCTTGACCAAAGCCTTAATTGTTTATCCAGATGAATATTTGTACATTTTAAAGACAGACTTTTTACAGGCCTGTAAAATAAATGTATGAACAAAGATTACAGCTCATAAAAGGGGAGAGGAAAACCTCTTCCTTGTTCTCTACAAAAATAAATGCTCACCTTATGCAAAGATAACTTTTCAGCCTCAATATGCTGAACTCTCTAAATTCATAGATGCTGTTGAATGCAAGTCAGGGATGTGACTGGGGGGAGAAGGGCGTGTTTGCAGAGAAAGAATACTTAGGCTTATTCTTAAATGACAGATGTGAGGCTCAGTAGCCACTTGTGGCACTTATTCTTTCCCTTATGGGATGGGGAAGTGGGGAATCAACCAGTAGTGACAACATGAGAAGGAAGAAAAAGAACTATGAAAACTAATTCTGAACAGTCTTTCATCTGAGACCACAAATACTAGAATGTCTTAATCAGCTTTGTGTGATTATTTGCAAGTACTTTTACTAGACTTGAGGTGCTTTGTGTGCCTTGTCTGTGCCTTTCCGTACTGCAACGTTTGGCTGCAACCTCTGTATCGTGTTGTGTTTTGTCCTTCAATAATTGTGATATAATATCCTCAGAAGTAACTATTTTAAAGTAAGATTGTCTGGGAGACGATCATTTCCTACCCCAAAGAGCTAGCAATCCAAATGGACAGGATAGACAGAGGAGAAGAGTGAAAGGATGCAGCATTAGAGGAAGCTTGACAAGTGGTGGATGGAAGTTCTACACATACTTCCAGGATTTGTGTATGTGTGTGCATGCATGTGTGTGCGCGCCTGGAGAGGGTGTTGTGCGGGCCGGGAGTGACCCGAGCCCTTTTTCGCGCTGCACGCGGGCTGTGGCCAGCAGCCCGGGCACGCCGGGTCGGAGAGGGGAGGCCGTCGAGCTGGAATTAGGCACAAACGCGTATCGGTAGTTTAAAAGATTGTTTACTTACACCGAGATGGCAGTGGTGTAGGCTGGAAAGCTTGCTTGGGTTGCGGTTACAGATAGAAAAGAAAACAAAACTTGAACCTGCAGGGCACGAGGGTACGTCGCAAAGGGTTCTGGTGACAGGAAGATATAAAATATGAGGGTACGTCGCAAAGGGTTTCGGCGACGGGAAAATAAACCTGGAGGACTCGAACCCGGGTAGAAGAGCTCTGAGATCGGTCAAGGATTCACACGAAGTTTGCTAGGCTCCGTGGGTCCTTCTGCTCCACACGAAGTTTGCTAGGCTCTGTGGGTCCAGTTCTTTTGCGCGCGGGAAGGGATATGTCTGGACTGCGCTCGGCGATGGGGAGAGGCTAGAGGTTGATCAGACCTCTGTTGCCTGCTTTAAATGCACTGGGTCCGTAAGGATCCGCAGCGCTTAGAGATCTTCACACAGCGTGAAGTCTCCTCCTCCCGGTGTTCGTGGAGTCCTCCAACTTGGGCGGAAACCACTCAAGCCTTTTATACGGCTAGCAAGCCAATCACTAGCCGCTACATGTGAATAATTTAGAACTGGCCAATAATGGGATTTGAATTAGCATACAAATGGTGGGAACTCTTTGCAACGAGCATTTCTGTGCTGCAACAAAGAAATGCACCCTGCAAAGAAAGCTTCAAATTGGCGGGAAATTCTCCCTTGCACCGGGGTTCTCTTTTGCAGCAGAAAACTCCACCGTGCAAAGAAGCTGTAATTTAGCGGGAACAATTTAGCAGTGCCGAAGCACACAAAACAAAAATCACACCCTTTGGGTTGTGACAGGTGTGTCATGTAATTCCTGTGTTTATTTGGTAAAGCGTGGAGTCTTAAACCTGTCTTTAATTCCAAGTAAACTCCACTGAGTAAAAGTGGAGTAACTCTATTGAAGCCTGAAAACAGAATGTCTATGTTCTGTGGTTCTCTGAAATCTAGAGACGGAATAACCCTATGGTTATGATGTGATGGAGCATATCTGGCCAGTTTGCCTATCCAGGTGGAGCATACCTATCTTCATACACATAGGTATAGGGTTACTTGCGTGTAAAGGGGACCTTTTACCCCAGAAAAGATTCTTAGCTGCCTGTTTGGGAAGGGAAGATGCCCTTCTGGCTTCATTGTGTTGTGGTGTAAAGAGCAGGAAGTGGTAGGTTTTGGAGCTTTCTGGGAAGAAAGCAATGACCTATCTACTATACTTCTTGTGGTAAACCGAAAAACACAGGGAGTTGGTTTCTCCTACCACTAGACAAAGAACTTTGTTAGAATAAGGAAACTAGTATTATCAGTCTTTCTAGCCTGCCTCTTCACTGGATGGCTTTTGTTTCCAACCAGTCCCAGCTTTTCTTTGCTTGGCTTCCTGATGCGCATTTAAACACGACTCTTACTCACTCATTTTCACCCACCCACACATGCTCTGTCCCTGACTAAAGGGAAGTTGCCCTACAGTTGGCAATAGGCTGTTCCCTGGGCTCTGGTAATGAAAGCCTCAGAACTGACTCTGTTGGCCAGAGCAGAGCAGTTTTAGACAGTCAGGATACCGTATTTTTGGCTTTTATTTTATAATTTGTTTAGCATGTTTGTTTGTAGTGCTGCTAATACTCTGGACCCATCTCAAAGTCACCTGGTGACTATTCCTTTCATTTCCACTTCAGGATTATTTCCTGCTTTATATTTAGGCTAGAAATCAACGGGAGTCCCTCTCCATTGACTTGTGTGTGTTTTGGATAAGGTCCTTCCACATGTGTGCAATTTTTCTCCAGCCCCATATACATTTGCCAAATGCTAAAGTTTCCAGGACTTCCCCGGGAGATGATTCCAGCACAAACATTTCCCTGTCTGGAAGCTTTGCTGCTGCTTTTGCCAAAATGTTCTTTCAAAATGTCACCCTAATACTTTATTGCTTAACATTTACTTTTTATGTTACATCTTCACACACACTTGCTAATTCCTTTTCTCTCCTTGATGTCACTGCCCATCAATGATTTTCAGGCTCTTGACTATCCTGTTACTATGTCAGGCATTTTATAATTATTTTAATTTCTCTTTGTAAATCTACCCCTTCAACAATGTGTTGGTTTTCACTGCCTCCTATTGCAACTGTGCAAGTTTTGAATGGTTGCACTCAGATGCATAAGGCTGCTTTTTTTTCCCCCAAGGTGATTTTCTGTTTAGTGGTGTCCTGACCACATTTTGCCAAATGGAGGGGATATCTTGAGTGGAATCTGGTACTGTTCATTACCTTCCTAGCTAGTAGAACTGAATGCATCCTTGCAGATGATTCCACTTTGTCGAACAGGACTCAGATTCAAAACAAGCTTGATAAACTGGAAAAATGGTCTGTAAAGCATAGGGTGAAATTCAGTAAGGACAAGTGTAACTTCTTGTAAACACAAAAACGAAGCTTACAAGAAGTGGAAGCTTCAACAGATAACTAGGGAGGAGTATAAGAATATTGCTTGGGCATGCAGGGATGAAATCAGGAGGGCCAAAGTGCAATTGAATTTGGAGTTGCAGCTAGCAAGGGAAGTGAAGGGTAACAAGAAGGGTTTTGCAAGTATGTTAGCAACAAGAGGAAGGTCAGGGAAAGTGCGGGTCCCTTACTGAATGGGGGAGGCAACCCAGTGACAGATGATGCAGAAAAGACTAAATGTCTTTTATACCTCAGGCAAGGACGGCTCCCAGATGACTGCACTGGGCAGCACAGTTTTGGGAGAAGGTGAGCAGCCCTCAGTGGTGAAAGATGAGGTTTGGGACTATTTACAAAAGCTGGACATATACACGGCTATGGGGCCGAATGCAATGCATCTGAGGGTGCTAAGGGAGTTGGCTGATATGATTGCAGACCTGCTGGCCATTCTCTTTGAAAACTCATGGTGTGGGGAGGTCCTAGGCACGTGGAAAAGGGCAAATATAGTGCCCATCTTTAAGAAAGGAAAGGAGAAAGATCCAGGGAAGTACAGACCGGTTAGCCTCACCTCAGTCCCTGGAAAAATTATAAAGCAAGTCCTCAAGGAATCCATTTCTGAGCACTTGGAGTAAAAGAAAGTGATTAGGAACAGTCAGCATGGATTCACCAAGGGCAAGTCATGTTTGATCAACTTGGTTGCCTTCTGTGATGAGATGATTGGCTCTGTGGATGCAGGTGTAGCAGGGCAAGAGGATTGGAGAAGGAGAATGCCTTGCCTCGTGCTCCCCTTCCTTACCAATGAAAAGCTCTGGTGGCTCTTGGCGAGGCAGCCGAAATGCTAAATGCAGCGCTGTGAGAAATGTGGCCTGGATGCTGCAGGCTGGAAGTCCCTGCTGGGAAGCAACAGCTGCCAGGGAGAGAGGCCCTGGCTGGGAGTGCCTCAGTCGACATGCTGAGACCCAGGGAGCCGAGGGCCCTGGATAAAGAGTCTCATCCCTGTCTCTCTCCAGGTGGGGCCCTACTCCCACAGGAGGCATGAGCCACAGCTGGGAGGCAAGTCCTGATGCTGACTGGTTAGACATGCCCTGAGGCACAGTCAAAAAAACACCAAAAGTGACGGGAGGAGCCCTTGGATGATGGATGAAGACACACGTTGGAAGAGGGTGAGAAGCAGCCAGACTGCCCATGTTTCTTTACTGTCATTATAGATGGCCTGTCGGGGATTCCAGGCATGAGTTCTGGGAGGTATTGTTAAGACGCTTCAAGGCTGGTGTGACGGTCGAACGATGATCAATGCGGCGACTGGAGTCTGGGGCCAGTGGGACTATAGAACCATACGAAGGCCTGTGGTGGGAGTGTAGGGGTGGAGGAGCTCCCAATCTGGACCACATAAGGGTCCTGCCAAATGGCAGTCAGGAACACAGTGACTGATAACAGATGGCCCTGACTCAGTGAGCATCATCTCCCGCTGAGGCAGAATTCTATAACTTCTTCCATCAAGTCATGGTGTGCGAGCACCTCAGCTGGGAATGGTCCTCCCCAGAGCGGGCAACAGGACTGACAAACAGGCCAGAAGGCAGGCATTGTCAGAGCAGAGAATGCAGTGGACCTGATATACCTTGACTTTAGCAAGGCTTTTGATATTGTCTCCCACAGCATTCTTGCAAGCAAGCTAAGGAAGTATAGTTTGGATGGAAGGACTGTAAGGTAAGTAGAAAGCTGGATGTATTGTTGGGCTCAGTGGGTAGTGATCAATGGCTTTGTCACAACCCAAAGTTGTGATTTCTTTTGTTTGTGTGTGCTTCGGCATCGCTAAATTGTGTTCCCACTAATTTGCAGCTCTTTTGCACGGTGGAACGTTCTGTTGCAATTAAGAACCCGCGTGCAGGAGCTTTTCCCGCCAGTTTTGTAGCCTTCTTTGCATCACGGCACAGAATTGCTCCCTCCAAAGAGTCCCCGCCATTCGTATTCTAATTTGTGCCCCACCATTGGCCCGTTCTAAATTATGCACACGTGGCGACTAGCTATTGGCTTGCTAGCCGTACAAAAGGCTTGGGTGGTTTCTGCCCAAATCGGAGAGAGAGAAAGCACGTGGAGTTCGGAAAAGGAGCGTAAAGATCTCTAAGCGCTGCTGGTCCATACGAACCCAGCTTTTTCCTTAAGAAGGCAACAGAGGTTTAATCTGTCGAACCCACGGAGCTTCAACAACTCTGGGGGACCTATTTACCGAACCCCCAGAGCCTTAACAACTCCGGGGCATATAACCTCTAGCCTCTCCCCGTCGCCGAT
>NW_005842136.1:1607224-1621290 GCF_000455745.1 Alligator sinensis | reverse complement strand
GGCTGCGGGCGCCAGCCTGTGTGCACAAAGACGGGCCCGGCTCGCCCCCGAGATCGGGAGCCGGCCCGCACAGGCTTGAGGTCCAGTTTGCAGCCAGTATCAAGTGGAGTGCCTCAGGGGTCGATTCTGGAGTCAGTTTTGTTCAATATCTTCCTTAATGATTTGGAAGATGGGATGGATTGCACTCTAAGCAAGTTCATAAATTACACCAAGCTGGGGGTATAGTAAATTCAGAATGACCTAGACAAATTGGAGGATTGGGCCAAAATAAATATGGTGAGGTTCAACAAGGAAAAGTGCAAAGTCCTGCATTTAGGATGGAAGAATCCCATTCACCATGATGGGCTTGGGGCCAACTGGCTAGGCAGCAGCTCTGCAGAAAAGGACCTGGGGGTTACAGTGGACAATAAGCTGGATGTGAGTCAACAGTGTGTCCTTGTTGCCAAGAAGGCTAACAGCATACTGGGCTGCATTAGTAGGAGCACTGCCAGCAGATCGAGGGAAGTAATAATTCCCTTCTATTCTGCACTGGTGAGGTCACATCTGGAGTACTGTGTCCAGTTTTGGACCCCCTACTACAGAAGGGATGTGGACAAGTTGGAGCCAGTCCAGCATAGGGCAACAAAAATGGTGAGGGGGTTGGGGCATGTGACTTAGGTGAGGCTGAGGGAACTGGGCTTATTTCATCTGGAGAAGAGAAGACCGAGTGGGGATTTGGTAGAAGCCATTAACTACCTGAAAAGGGGTTCCAAAAAAAATGGAGCTAGACTGTTCTCAGTGGTGGCAGATGACAGAACAAGGAGCAAAGGTCTTATGGTACAGCAAGGGAAGTTTGGGTTGGATACTAGGAAAAACTGTCTCATTAGAAGGGTGGTAAATCACTGGAATGGGTTACCTAGAGAGGTAGTGGAATCTCCATCTTTGGTGATTCTTAAGGTAAGACCTGGCTTGATGAATTCCTGGCTGGAATGATCTAGTTGGGATGATCCTGCTTTGAGCAGGGTGTTGGACTAGATGACCTCCTGAGGTCCCTTCCAACCTGAATTTTCTATAATTTTATGAATCTAAGTACAAAGTACTGCACAAAGACAAAATAAGGAAATATTAGCTAAGATGTAATAGTACAGAAAAGCATCTGGGAATTATAATGGGTCACAAAGTGGGCGTGTCTACATGAGATGCTTTACTGCACAGTAATGTGGTTTACTGCATGATAAGCATGTGTGTCTACATGTGCACATACTTATTGCACAGTAAACCTTGCTTGGAAGTAAATTTGATCAAATGTACTTTTGATTAGTAATGGCGCAATAGCACTCATTTAGATACCTGACTGGGAGCAAATCTGCTCCCTGTCAACTGATCACCAGGGGGCAGGAGATTGCTCCCTGCCCCAGGAGCTGCCTGCTGCCGGGGCGGGCAGCACCACCAGAGCCCTAGTGGGGGCTATGTCCCCCTGCCCTGGCAGCAGAGAGCTCCAAGCCCCCTGCTCCAAGATTGCAATCAGGGAGTGGAGGATGGGAGATCCTTATCTCCCAGTTCCTACTTTGCCACCGTGATTGGGGAGTTGGGGACTGGGAGACACTTATCTCCCAATGCTGGCCCCATGGCCATGGAGCTCAGGCTTGGAAATAAGGATCTCCCAGTGCTGACCACATGGTTGTGGAGCTGGTGCTGGGAGCTCCCTGCTGGCAGACGCTGGGGAGCCTGTTCTCTGCCCATCTCTATGATCGCAGAACTGGGTGGGGAACAGGTGGGAGAGCCTGTTCTCCACCCAGCTCTCTTAGAGCATAGCTGGGTGCAGAACAGTCTTCCCATCCTGTTTCCTCAGCTCTGTGAGCATTGTCTCCTTGCCCAGTGTTCCCTGCCAGCCCCTGGGCTATCATCCAATTACCAGGGGCCAATTACAGGGCCCCAGGAAGCAGAAGCCATTTGCTGCCATTAGCAGCAAATCTGCTCCCACTTCCCTGCATGTGTAGATGCCTGCTTGGGAACATTTACTTGCTAGTAGTTTCCTTGCAAGTAAAATGATTTCAGATCCAATGCATGTGTAGACATGCCCATTGAGCACGAGTTAACAATGTAGTGCTGTTGTGGGGAGAAATAAACACATTGGAGAAAGTCCAGCAGAAGCCAACAAAAATTATTAGAAATCTAGAAAATATGACACAGTATGATAGGTGGGAAGAACTGGTGATCTTTAGTTTAAAGAAAAGGAGAGAGGTGTGACTTAATGAGTCTTCATACAAAGACAGCTGTTATAAAAAGGATGGCAATTAGCTAGTGTTAGTGTGCTTGGGGGATGGAACAAGAAATACATGTTCAACTACAGTAAAGGTGAGTTAGGTTATATTAATAACAACTTTGTATCTATGCAGATGTTCATGCAGTGGAAGAGACTACTAACAGAGGTGGTGGAATCTCTGTCTCTGGACAGTTTTAAGAGCAGTTTAGACAAATATTTGTCTAGGATGGTTTAGACATGGATAATCCTTCCCTGAGCAGAGAGTTAGAGATCACCTAATGTCCTAGTCCAAGATCCTTTCCAACCCTATTTTTTCTATGACTCCTTTAAAAAAAATCCTATAATTCCTGTAGATTATGGGCCAAATTGTCAAATACTTCACTGAGCAGCTCCTACTGTGATACCTGAGATCCTATTTTCCAAAGAGCTTCTTTCCCATCATACATCCAATATGGAGAATTGTTCCACAAATCTAGTCACTCAGGGGCAGAGGACGTGCCATTTTGAGAATTTGACGCTGTTTCTGGTATTTAAGGCCCTGGCAGCCTCTCCCTGATCCTGGGGTTCCAGTGCACTGGGACCTTTAAAAACTGTGCAACAGCCCAGATGCATATGTGGTTTTTAAGATATGCAGGTACACCAGGACTCCAAGACTGGGGAGAGGCTCCCTGACCCTGGGGTCTCAGCACATGAGCTTGTGGCCTTTGTAACTACCAGGGAGGGGTACTTGATCAACTCCTTTCAACCAGCCCTTGCAAACCTGTATCCCAGGCTACCTGCACTGGCAGTTGCACAATTGGGATCTTAGTTATCCCCCATCCCAACAATCATGCTTTGTGCATGTGTGGCATGGCAAGAGGTGCAATTGTTGGGACTGGAGATCAGCTTCTGTTGTGCCAGTAAATGAACATCTGCCAGAACTTTAAGGAAAAAACATGTGATATACCTTCATCTTCAGTTCTGAGTTACTGAAGTTTCTGTCACCTGAGTTTCTGTCACCACCACCATCTAAGAAAACAATGCAAAACACAGAGACTTCTTATAATAGAAAAAGAAGGGGGTTATATGACAAAAGCGGCTCAAAGAAGAGACTGAAAAGAGTTCTACAGAGCTAGATATTTACCCTTTAGAGAGAACCTGAATAAAAGGGTAGATGAGTCATGAAATAGTAGTATAGAGGAGGTCATTCTGATGTTCCTTTCTATTTGCAAGCTCTTCCAGTGTCTTAAGGGGACAGCCATTGAGAATGAAAGGCAATCAGATTTAAATTGGACTGAAGGAAACTTTTTTAACAAAACACATAGTTAATCACTAGAACTTTCTGCCCCAATATCAGTCATGCTAAGAGCTAAGCCTGATTATATCTAGGTAGAAAATAATTCTATTTTTATATGGATAATGACCTTTTTGGAAATTAGATCAGGTAGGACAGAATATTTTTTAAAAGAGTATCAGCCTCATGTTTCAGAGTTAAAAAAAACTATTAAACTTAGTGGAGGTTGTGAAAAAGATCTCCCTATGGGCAGATCAATGCAAAGTTGCATGCTATGGGGTCCTTTCCATTTTGCTACAAAGCACCTGGTACTGAACTCTCTCTCTGAGACATACTCCGGGACTGAATGGATCTCATCTGGTGTGGAATTTTTAAGCCCCTATGTTACTACATTATAAAAATTTAAAAAACAGCTTGCTTTTTTACGGTTTGAAAAGAATGATTACTTTCAGGTAACAATGAAAACCTGGCTTGCCTTTTTTTATTTACGTCAGCTGTGGAAATCTTCACTGTTGGCTAGCCAGATTTTCCAAGCATCTGAGTACCCACAACCTGGACAAGATTTTCAGATGGGCGTAGTACCCCTGAGGCAGCTAAACAAGTGGAATCTGAAGAAGAGCTGAAATTCTTCCCAGAAAAGTGTCACAGTGGGACCTGGTCTGTGCTGAGCTCTTTTGAAAATATTGCCTTACGGGCCTGTCTAAACTGGAGCAAAAAGTGCACCTTTAAAAGGTGTCATCTAAAATGCTTTTAACGGGCTTTAAGCCTCTAATGTAGGCAGAACAAATATTTTAGTATAGGTTAGCTGTGGCTGGTTATAGTTCTCTTTCTTTAGAATGGCTACATTTTGGAGCATAAGAACGTAAGAATTGCCATTTACTGGGTCAGAACATAGGTCTATCTCACCCAGTATCCTATGGCAGAGTGGATGCTGAAAGGGAGAGTGAACTGGCTATGACCTGTCTTGTATGCATACCAGCCCAGCCGCTGACTTCTTTACTTGTCATTCCATCCAGGAAGAGCACACACACTGCTGAAACTTCCTTAGCCTGACGAAGGGTTTTTGAACCCGAAAGCTTGCTTAATAATTATTTTCCAACTGTTTGGGTTGGTCTAATAAAAGATACCAGATTCACCCAAGGAACCTTGTCCTTAGACCAACATGGCTACAACCTACACCCCTGGGTATGAGCAGGTTTTTTTCCCCCAAAGTTTCTCTCTCACTTGCAGCCTCCAGCATTTAATGTATAGGAAGTTCTGATTCAGAGGTTGTATAGCAAACTTCCATGCTCAGTAGCTACTGATGCCCCTTTCCTCTAAGAATTTGCCTAGTCCCTTTTGTGAATCTGGCTAAACTGTCAGCTCCCACACATCATCTAGTGGCCGTGAGTTCCACACTTTAATGACACACTATGTGAAAAAGAACTTCCTTTTGTTAGTTTTAAACTTGTTACCTATTAGTTTCATTTTCTGACCTCTAGTTCTTGTATTGTGAGTGAATAAATAATACAGTCCTATTTACTTCCTCTTCACCATTTTGTATTTTGTAAACCCTTATCACGTCCCCTCCAAGCATCTCTTTTCTGAACTGAATAGGCCTAGCCTCTTTAATCTCTCTTCATATGGAAGCCCCTGCATACCACTAATCATCCTTGTTGCCCTTCTGTGTACCTTCTCTAGTTCTTCTATAGGAAATCATCTATTTGGTTTTGTGTTCATACAGCATCTACAGTAGTTGTTCTAATCTCATCCTTTTTTAGACTCAAGGCTCTCCTCAAAAATGCCAGCTCTTAGCTTTCACTTCTTTCTTGATTACAGGAAAGCTATAGAATGATATTTCTGTTGCAAACAACTCAAAATGACCACAACATCTCAGAATGTTTTTCATGCTGTGGATTCCTGTTTGAAACCTCTGGGTCTGTCTTGTGAATCACATGAAACAGTTTACACATCTAGTATTGCATAGCACCCTGGGCCACACTTAAAAGGATCTCGAGGCATCCCAGGGTGCTGCGGCATCCTGGTTGAGAATCACTGGTCTAGAGAGTAAGACCATTTTTAAAACACAACTGGCACTTTGGCCAGGGACAGAAATTACACATAAACAGGTATAAGTGATCGGAAACCAGTTCAAATCTGTATCACATCAGAAGTTCAGTGCACACAAACCACTTTCAAAATGGCCGAAACCAGTTTAAGATAAACCTGGGCGTATGTAGAGACTCAACTGATTTAGGTTAAATTGGTTTATTGAACTTCAATCCCAGTTCCCCTCCAGATCCAAGTTAGCTCAGAGTCCCCTAGCATCCCAGGATGCTTTGCACCTCCCTTGTAACCCGCTTTGCAGGGTGGGTGGGCTAGCTTTGGCCCAGTCTGTCTGCTTCAGGAGAGCATGGAGGCATGTTCTAGCACCCACTGGCTTCTGGCCTGGGCCACTGAAGGCATGTGGCTGCATTTCCAGCATCAAAAGTGAATGTCTGTTTACTCGCTTATCAGTTCAATCTACACAACTTAGACTAACCTGCAAAGCCTGAAGCAACTCAGCCTTGGACTTTTTGACTGTACTTAGCCTGTGAGACCACCGCAATAGCGATACCTCCTATCAGCCCATACCCAACACTTGATACCAGGAGTGTCAAAGTGATGGTCTGTGGACTCGATCAACTCTATTTGTCTGGCCCTGGCCCAGTGTGCTGTATATGGTGTACAGGGCTGGACCCAGCACCCTGGGCACTGCATGTGGCACAGAGGGTTGGTGTGGACACATGCTTGCATGTGGCATCTGTGGTAGACTGACCCTGTTCTCTGGCTGTGGTGTGTAGGGCCATTCCAGCGTGGGCACTGCATGCAGCACACACCCCAAGCTGGCCCAGCACACTATGCCCAGACTGGGGCTGGCACATGTGTTTGTGGTGCTCATGGCTGGACTGAGTGTGTCTGCTGTATGGGGCCAATTTAAGGTGTGCACTGCATACAGCACCCCACAGGACTGACCCCGTGCATTGTTTTCAGGGCTGGTCCAAATTATGCCTACCAACTGGTCCCATGCACTGGAGCCAGCACATAGGGCTGGTCTGGGCACCTCATGTAGTGCATGCCCTATTCAAGTTCTGTATGTGAGCCCCAGACTGGTACCCTAACATTCACTGCATGAGGGGCCTGTGCCAGGCTGGCCCTGTGCATTGCCTCCAGTGCATGGACCAGTGTCTGGGTGCAATCTGGCCTGAAGACTGGCCTTGTGTCAGGCCAGGCGAGTTTGACCCCCTTGCTAAATACCTTGTTCCATCTACATTGAGGCAATGTATGTTAAAAGCCTTTTCTCACTTGGATAGACCCTTGCTTAGTGGGGTTTGTTTATGTTTGATTGGTACTACTTTGGGTCCTTTAATTAGGGTCAGGCTCTTCCTGTCATTTGAAACAAGCTGATTCTTGCAGAGCTGGACCACTTTCAGGCCCACCTCTAGTTCTGATCTTTTTAGCAAGCAGCCCACAGCTGCCTCTTGGCTAAGCCACTTAATAAGATGGTGAAAATGATGCTCAGTAGCTGGTCTGGATGACTCAGAGACAAGAGGATGCTGTTTAGCATCACATGTAACCTGTCACAGGCCTGGGTAACACTAGAAAGTTCAGCTGCTTTAACCATAGTGTGGATGCAGTTACATTAATAAGAAACACACTTCCATTGGTGGTGGAACTGGTCCCATAAGGAAAAGGGAATGACCCATACAAGGATAAGGCATTTTTTTTATCCAAATAACCACATCCACCCTGAAGTTGACCTGTGATCACTGTAATGGTAGAGTCACATAACTATGTTGGTTATTGGTACTGATACAGCAAACAAGCAGAAACCAATCCTAAAACTCTTTCCTTTATAATAACAGTAATTTATTAGCAATTATTTTATTTACTGTTTTCACTTGGCTCTGCTTGAGCTTGGAAATGAAAAAAGTCCCTTTTCCTTTCTGCAGGGAGGCAGTTTCACTTTCAGGCTCTCACACACTGGCACATTGGAGTCACAGGCAGCAGGGGAAAGTTTAAATAATAGACCCCCCCACCACAAGCCTAACAGTACATAACAGCTGCCTGTCAGGTCAGACCAAAGTTCTCTTTAGCTCAGTGTCCCATTTCTGTTGGCAGCAAATAACAGATATCTTTAAAATGTGAAAACATGTTTGTGTTTGTTTGGGGGAGGACCAGAAGCCTCATTAGAAAAAAATAATATGCTTCTGTTCATATTTCCTGACAGTGGCCCTTTAACACTACTCAGCAGCTGTTACATAGGATAATCCTGTTATCCACATGTCACTGATTCAAATATTAATTGCTCTCCATGCAGCACAGCTTATTCTTCCAGCCTGGCACCCTCAGGTATGCTCTGCAGGGGGAGGATGTTGCAGTCATTGAGGTTTACTAGGGATTCTGGAAGCTCTTAAAGAAATGGTTCCAGATGGATTTGGAAAAGAGAGTGTCCAGGATACAAAGGAAAACAAGATGGCAGTGTGGAACACCTGTCCATTCCTCAAAATAGGGACGTTCAGCCTCTGGCTCACAGATCCATTGCATCTGGTCCATGGGGCTCCCTGTGGATTGGGAAATTTGGAGGGGGGGGGGAGGGGCAGTGGCCAGAGCCCTGGGAGCAGCTGGAGCTGCCAGCAGCATAGAGTGGAACTGGGCATGGTACATGGCTCGGCCCTGCCAGCAGTGGGGCGGCCCCAGTGCAGCCAGGTCCTGACTTGGTCTGGCTCGGCTCGGCCATGATCCTACGCATTTTCCAGGTGCCACTGCAGCAGACTGAGCTGCGACAGGGTGAGTGGCCACCCCTGGAGCTCAGTCTATGACATATGCGCCCAGTGGGCAGTGGTTCCGCATCCCTGGCACCGCTCAGCCACAGGGCGATGTTATGCAGGGTACTGCATGACTGGCCCTGGGCTCTGGCTCCAGCATGGACCTGTGGGCAGGGGCAGCCACAGCTTATGCCCTGGGTCTGGGATGCAGCGCAGCCTGCTTTGGCTGCTGCTGTGTTGGCTGGGGGCAGAGCCTGTGGCTGTGGGACAGGGAGGGACCAAGCTGTCACCCTTGCAGGACAGACAGTCTGTTGGGATCTGGTGGGATGACAAGAACTTGGCCACATTCCAGGAGGACAAGGGAAGGTGGGAACCAGCAGCAAAGGCCTCCGAATTTAGGATTGTTTTCTAGGAGCCAGATCTTACAACTTGATCCTTCTAAGTGCACACCTGCTCCCACAGAGATCAAGTGGCTGAATACAGCCTTAGTTCACTAAATTCAGATTTCAAACGTGCCATCTGGCACAAAAAATCTGCTACTGACCCCTGGAGGGCATCAAAATCATGAAGTTGAAGACCCTCAAATTAGTTTCCAGTTAAGTTTATTCCCACGATAGAAGCAAAAAGTTTACCTAGTCTATGCTTGGGAGTTGATCTGAATGAGCAGAAGACAAGAGAGGCCTGCTTAGCTTTCATCTGTTACAGGCTTGAGTAACACTAGAAAGTTCAGCTGCTTTAACCACAATGTGGATGCAGTTACATTATTCATATAAAACACACTTACAGCATTGGTAGAACTAGTCCCATAAGTCAATGGGAATAACCTATTCATTTTATATATATGAATTGTATATTCATTTTCATCAGAATAACCACATCCACCCTGGGGTTGAACTACTAGCACTATAAAGGTAAAAAGTCACATAAATATGTTTAGTGGAACTGGTACAACGACCGAATAGAGACTAGGCTTAAAATCCTTTCCTTATGATGTTGGTAGTAACTAGGTTTGCAAGATAATACATGGCCAGCAAACTGAATCCTGATGGATCTACCATATTTATTAGTGTTTTGCATTAATCAGCACTACTGGCATATGTAGTATGAATAACTACTGCTACTATAACAGTCACCACTACCAATCCATGTGGCACATATCTTCCCTGTAGATCAATTATGTCAGCCCATTGGTCACCAGAGAAGGACCTAGTCCAGGGGTGGGCAGTTATTTGGGCTGGAGGGCCACTTAGGGCATTGTGCTGAGCTGTTGTGGGCAAGGTCACAACAAGCAAGCAAGTGGTAAATTACTAGAGTGGTTTGGGGTGCTGGATGGAGCAGGAGGGTGGGGTCTACTTGGAGACCAGGTTGGGACCCCCACAGGCAGGATATGCTCAGCTGGGTGGATGGGATGAGACCATGGGCTGGTGGAGAATGGTGTCCGGGAGTAAGATGGGCAGGTAGAGCCAGGGCCAGGGCCAGGATTGCAGGGTGGTGACAGTGCTGGGCTGGGGCCTGAAGCAGAGTTGCTATCCAGTCTCTACATGGCTGGGTGCTGTCACCACCCTGCTCCCAGACACCACTCCCCACCTGCCCATGGCCCCATCCCACCTGCTTGGCTAAGTGTGCCCTGCATGCTGGGGTCCTGGGCTAATCTCCATGGAAACCCTGCCTGCCCACCCACTCTATCTGGCACCCCTGGCAGTGGGCGCAGGGTGGACAAGCCTAGGTATTCATGCAGTGGGGCTGGGGCTGGCAGTGGCGGCAACAATGGCAGTGACAGCAGGAAGGAGCTGCTGATGCTGGGCTGCTGGGAAGTGGTGTGTGGCCACCACACTGCCCCAGCCTTGCTGTGCACCGGGGGGAGAAGAGGGGGCGAGGGACCCACTGCCTGCTATGCCTGGTCCAGGCAGGTCTAAGGGCCAGATAAAATCCCTTGGCAGGCCAGATCTGGCACACAGGCCATCCTTTGCCCACCCCTGCCCTAGTCCTACATGGGCATGTCAGAGCCCCCTGCTCCTCAGTAGCCATTTGAAAGTCATATGAAGGCTGCCATAGATACTTTTTAAGTCTCAAGGTGTGAAAGAGGAGGGACAGGAGGGGAGGTGAAGAGGTCACAAGAATGACCTGGCAGGTAAGATATAGATAGAGAGGAGGGGAGTAGGACATGGAAGGAAGAGAGAATTGCAACTGTGTATCACATCATGAACAGGCGCATCTCGAATCAAAGCATTCTGCTCCTCCGGGATGGGGATGTGGGGAAGGAAGGGGAAGGGTGGCTGGTGATCTTTGCTCCCATGGTTTGTTGACATCTGAATCCCTCGATGGAACTGTGGTCCCACTGCATACATCGCAGATTTCCTTTGTTTTTTCTGGCACTTGATTCACACAGGACTGTGCTGCATGCCAAGGTCATGAAACTGCAGCCCAGTCCCCAAATGCTCAACAGATGCATTTTGCTTGTCAGCTAAGAGAAAGCTGAGAGGGCTTGCAGATGGGAGGGAAGGGGTGGAAGGGCTCCCCAGCAGAAATAGAGAGCCAGACTTAGGAATCTAAGAGCTGTCACAGGCCATCTCCACATACTATATGCAGATCAAACACAAAGGGGAGAGTGCCAGCTCAGAGCATTGTGCATACAAATAATTCAAGGTCGGCTATAAATCATCCTTTCATGAGATGCTGTGGTTTTTCCATGAAGATACATATGGATGTTCCTCATTATTATTACCACTACTACTATTGCTGCTGCTACTTTGTTCTCTGATGCTTGTGCCCAGTTAAAGAGGGATGTTTTCTTTGTATTCAGTCTAATAAACCTCTGAGCCCATGTGGAGCACAGCAAACTAGCATCTGTCCTCACAAGTCTCATTACAGATGTGTGGGTCTCATGCTGTACTGATACAGAGAGCCAGAATTTAAGCATTCTGCCTGATTTTTCAAGTGCTTAGCGCTCATGGTTTAGGACTGATTTTCCAAGGAGTTCAGCTCTCACTTAAGTTGCACATACATATAGAATCATGTGCAACTTAATCCTTAGTCTTATCCAATCAGACAGACATTATACCTTTATAGAGCACCTCAGACTGATTTGCTTAAGTCCCTGTCTCTGCAACTGAGTCCAGTGTCTGTATAAGCCTCTAGTGGATCTGATTCCAGGATTGGGACCTAAAAGCCTGATTCTGCAAAGATCTAAGCATGTGTTTGACTTAATGGGGCCACAGCTAAACCTATTTCATCTGCTCTAGTGTTGACAGAAATGAAGGTAACCATGATCTGATGCCACCCAGATGTTCCGCATGCACTATATATGCAGATGATCAGTGGTTCGAGGTGGCAAAACCCTTAGAGCTGCTGCCAACGTAGCCAGGTTCTCAGCTTGAAGCAACTAAATCAAATTTTGCATTTCATTCTCTCTCTAACATAAAATCTTGTTCTACTTTTTCCTTGTTGGGCTAATATTTCAGCTGGAATCTCTGTGCCATATTATAGCAGACCTGGATTGTATAATGAACCACATTGTGCAGTTCTTCTATAGGCAGAGTTCCCACTGGAACCTGACAAGTAAACTGATTTTGCCTGAGTGAAGAACTTCAAGATTCATCACCTGCCTCTGGCTTTGGAATCAATCTAGTATCCTGTCATTCAACATTTAATATTGAACTTCTAGGAAGTGCATTGCAGGTTTTCTATCTGATGGACTTTAAGACATTAGATGTTAGAAGTGTAAGGCATGCCACTACATCAGCTCAGCTTTCCCTTCCCTTCTGTCTTTCATGAACCCACCCAGTAGAGAATGTGGCAAAACTGAGAGGTGGGAGAGCGAAGTCTTCCATCATGGCACTTTGGGACCTCCAGGAGAGGAATGAGATGATCTTTCTGTCCCTGATAGGGTCTACAAAAGCATCATTACTTCATGGTTGGTGATTTCAAAGTCAGTTGATGGCTCTAAAGTTGAGGTTTGCATTGACTTCAATGGGTTCTGGGTAGTCCAAAAGAATCAGCATGCATGTGGTCTTTGTCCACTACCAGGAGGACATCTTTGAAACAAATGTCTGTCCCATAAATAAGGCAACCTTAAAAATACTCTCTGGACTCAAGGAACCTGAGGTTGCTGGATGTTGCCACATCTGTTTTACTGGACCCTTCTCCAGCATAGGAAGGTGAGAGGCAAGGTGATGATGCAAGAGGTTGTCTGTGTCCGGGAGTTTCTCAGACAAAGACCTAACAATTTCTTCTTTTAAGAGAGCTGGCACCCTGCACTACTCAGGGCAACATTTGCCAGGTAAGGGCTGTTATTGGCATGGACCATCATCTATATGGTTCTAATGACCCTGCAGCCATAGGTTAGTCCTGAGGTAGTGTTGGGGAATGCAGTTGTAGGGGGTGGGGGCTGTAGCGTGGGTCATGTCCTGTGTCTGGGTTTGCAGGGGATGCAGGGGAAGAGGTGTTCTCTCGATCCCATACTCATTCCCAGCATACAGCTTCTGTCTCTGTGTGTGGTTAAAATGCTCAGTATGTATAAAACGCCTGTCTGTCATCACCTGCAGAGCAGAAAAGTGCAGATGCTGCAGAAGGGTGACTCCCAGGGCTGGAGAACAAAGAACAGGACAGAGTCCTCAAATCAGGGGCAGGCAATTATTTTGGCTGGAGGGCCGCTTAACGAGGTTTGGTGAGCTTTCGAGGGCCACATGGGAAGCCCTATCCCTTGACAGGTGCCGTGCCCCCTGGTTGTCATCTTGGGACCAGAAGTCCTGCCCCTAACCTCTGACCTTTGCCACTGGAAGTCCCTCCCCTTGCCCCCCAGAAGTACTACTTTGGGAAGGTGCAGGGAGGGGGGGCGGGTTTGCAATCTTGGAACCAGAAAAAACCAAATCTTGGAACCAATAAAAAATTTGTTTTTTAGATATATAGGGAGTAAAAGGAAGGCCCAGGGAGGAATAGGACCCCTGCTAAATGGGCAGAAGCAATTGGTGGCGGACAGGGGGGACAAGGCTGAACTCCTCAACAAGTTCTTTGCCTCAGTGTTCCTAAGTGAGGGGCACGACAAGGCTCTCACTGGGATTGTAGAGAGGCAGCAGCAAGGCACCAGACTACCAAGTGTAGACCCTGAGATGGTGCAGAGGCATTTGGAGGAACTGGATGCGTTTAAGTCGGCAGGCCCGGATGAGCTCCATCCGAGGGTACTGAAGGCACTGGCTGACATCATTGTACAGCCACTGGCGGTAATATTTGAATGCTCGTGGCGCACGGGCCAGGTCCCAGAGGACTGGAAAAGGGCCATCGTGGTCCCCATTTTCAAGAAGGGGAGGAAGGAGGACCCAGGCAACTATAGGCCAGTCAGTCTCACCTCCATCCTAGGTGTCTCAGACGGCTAGAGCCGACTTGAGGTAATTTAGAAATTACTCAGTCGTTGGGCAGGCTGGTGAATGGAGAGGCAGACAAAGCGTATTGGTTGCAAAAAGCTTTACTTACGCCGCTAGTAGTCACGACGCAGGTGGTCCGGTCGCTTAAACAACTACACGAGTTGCTCCAGCTGGCAAGGCTCAGGCCAGCTAATCCGTACACGAAACAGGCCGGCAGGGAAAAGGGTACGTCGAAGGATTGCGCTCGGCGATGGGGAGAAGAATCGATAGGTGATCAGGCTATTGATCAGCTCAGCCACAAATCAGGAATCTTCAAAGGCACTCTGCAGCGTGCTCAAAGTTCTCCGACTTGGGCGGAAGTCGCACAGAATTTTATACGGCTAACAAGCCAATCGCTATCC